>NC_039283.1:10846616-10947176 GCF_003368295.1 Carassius auratus
TACACATAGATGACTTCAAAAGGAAAAGACCATCTTTTTGACCATTGTGTACTTTGTTGCAATCCAGCAGCTGTACAACAAAGGACTGAGAACACTTACTATAGTCTGCTAGCCCTCTTGTCCCTCTTAACCAGCTGCTGATTTTGTATATAAAATACTTGAATACCTCCACATTTATTGTATTTTCTATGCAGAATGCAGTCTATAAAAATGTGTCAGACAGATGTCTGACATTTGGCCATTGCATCATGTCATTGCATCATGCCATTAAGTAAAGAAATAAAGTTTGAGGCCCTATGTTCTGCTCCATTATGTTGTGCTTCATCCAGTAACAATGTTAAAGGAATAGTTCACACTGATAATTTTCTCACCCTCAGGTCATCCAACACATAGATGTGATGTATATTTCTACTTCTACAGATTTGGAGAAATGTAGCATTACATTACTTGCTTAACCAGTGGAGAGTTCGGACAGATGATAAATACATCACAATAATCCACAACACTCCAGTGCATCAATTAACATTTTATAAAGTAAAAAGCTATGTGCAATCTATTAACAAATCCATTATTAAGATGTTTTAACTTCAGACCAACATTCAAGTCTATAATCCATAATATTAGTAACCTGGGGTCTCATGCATCAACCTTGCGTACGCACAAAAACTTTGCATACGCCAGCTTTCACGCTCATGGTCTGATGTACTAACAGTGAAATTAACGCAAGAATGTGTGTTCCTCCAAGCCAATTTCATGTCTGACGTACGTTCATTTCTCATTGTTTTTGTCCGTTGGCGACTCTTACAGGCAATGAAGTGAAGTTGCAAACATTACACAACAAATTGTTCTACAAGTCTATCGCACCACCACCTGTGGGAAGCATTGCAATTAATTTGCAATTTATAAAGTAATTGACATATATTGTCACACGAGCCTTATTATAATTATAATTAATATTATATAAATTATGCAATTAAATAAGAACATATAAAAGCATAACGGTATGCAAGTTGATACAACCCTTAGTCTATGGCAATGGCAGCGTTGGCCTAATTAGAGTACATTGCTAATGGTAGAATCCAACGAGAACGAGTTTTTAGGGACCACAATGATTTTCTGGCCCAGGATGATGACTGGCTTATCAGCCATTTCCGATTTCCAAGGGCTATCCTCTTGGAGCTCAGTGCTGAGTTGGGTCAGACCGCTCAGGAATAAGCCAGTCGTCTTTGAGCCAGGCAATGCCAGCGGTACGGGACGGGATCATCCGCATGTCTACCAGGTATATAAGGTTCCCATATGATGCAGTTGACCAGCCAAACATTAAAATGCAATTTGCAGCGATAGCCGGTTTTCCTAATGTTATCGGAGCGATCGACTTCACACACATTGCTATAAAGGCGCCATCTGAAGAAGAATTTGCATATGTGAATCGGAAACATTTCCATTCAATAAATGTGCAGATAATATGTGATGCACAAATGCGCCTAACAAATATTGTGGCAAGGTGGCCTGGGTCAACCCATGATTCATACATCCTTACAAACAGCATGGTTGGGATGAGGCTCCAAGCTGGCAGGCTGCGTGATGGGTGGCTTCTTGGTAAATGAGGCATTTAAAGTTATGATTCTATCTAATAGTAGTATTTATTTATTTTTGGCATATAATTATTGAATAACCCTTCAGGAGGCCGCGGTTATCCACTAAAGACGTGGCTTTTAAACCCCCTCACCAACCCACAAACTGACCGAGAGCGCAGATACAATAATGCCCATTCTCGCAGTCGTTCAGTTGTCAGTGGCGCTGTCTTGACAGGACTGGGGGGATGCTGTTATACCGCCCTGACAAGGTCTGCCGCATTGTGCTGGCCTGTGTGATGCACAATGTCGCGCACAGGCATGGCATACCACTTGGTGAGATGGCAGCACCGCCAGATGACCCTGACCCAGGACCAATGTATGTGCAGCCCAACCAACAAGCCGTTCATGCCCGCCAACATGTGATTGCAACAATATAAATGGTAATCAGAGACAAAGTTCACTTTTTGACCAATTCTTTTAATAAGTGGCTTATGTCTGTGAGTGCGTCAGTGATATATTTCAGGTGACTGTTAATTTCTCCGATGGCCATAACGATTTGCTGTTGTGACTCCAAAACAGCATGCGTCAAGACGCGGTCAGATGGACGGGCGTCAGCACTGAAGCTGGGGAACAATTGTCTGTATAAGAAGGGGGGGAAGAGGGGAGAGGGAGGAAGAGAAGCGCGAGAAATTCAGGAAATCGTAGGTTCGAATCCACGCTGTCACATAAAGTTATGCGTGTATTTGTTAAAAATCGTAAATCGATTGTTTCGTGTCCAAGTTTGATTTTAAAAGTAATGTATTTGAATTTAATTATTGTTTCGTTTCTAAGATTGATTTTGACAGTAATGTTTTTGATTTAATAATTCTTTCGTTTCTAAGATTGATTTTTATTTTATTCTCATTATCATTATCATTAGTCAAAGTGCATTTATTAAGGCAATCATTTCCTGTGGCAGTAGGGACAAAATAACCTCCTTATTACGGCATTCACACTTTATTGTATCATATTACTTACTGCAAAGCTACACGTGACACTGAATTTAACTGTAAACTGAATGTCATTACATTCAATAAAACAAATAAATACAACACACCAGTCAAAGAGAAATATATTTATTAACTATATACATATTTAAAAAAATGTAGGAAAAGTACTAAATTCAATATAAAATTAAGAATTTTAAGTGCACACGCTATATAAAATAAGTACAAAAAAATATATAAATATATACATCAAAATCTACACATTTTGGTATTTTACTTTATACTGCTTCCTCTACACATAAACCTTTCTATAATAATAATAATAATAGTTTAACTTTATTTAATATGTATATATATTTCCATATGTATTATAGTGTATTCACATACATACCCACATGTTTATAATAATAATAATAATAATAATAATAATACAAGATAAAAAAAGTGCACAGTATAACTCTTTAACATTAAATATGGCTGGAAGATAAAAAAACAGAACAGATCCAACCAAGAGAACAAAATGAATGTATCACACATAAATAAATGAGTTATCTTCTCATAATCTGTAACCACTGCTCCTTCGTAATTGTTTCTTTATTAGGGCAATATATTTTGCCTTTGTACTGGCTATGGCCAGTTTCTTGAGTACGAAATTGGCCACACTTTCTGCACGAATTTGCTTTTACAGTGCGATTGTACGATCGTTTGGTTGGAGTGGCTGTGTCATTTGCAGGTGGCTCAGAGGAAATTGCTCCAGGGTTAATGGTGGAAAATGGGGCTGGGCAGGGCACCAGAAACATCTGAGACACAACAGGGGCAGTGGGTGTGTCAGGAACCAATGGGTGTGGTGCTGTCGGCCTGGGACAAATTGTCCTTAGATGGCTGGACGTGGCTGAACGCTGAGGGTGTACGGCTGATGGCCAGATTGAAGTTGCTGTGGCAGATGTACAGGTAGCTGAGGGCGCAATCTTTCTAAACTTTGTCTTTGCCTGTCCAGCTGTGTCTGGTGGCATCTGGTAGGTATGCAACTGGTGGCTATATTGTGGAGGCACAACAGGCTGTACTCGTGCTGGAGGCAAAACATCCAAAGCCACTGGACGTGCCTCTGGAAGGTCCAGCCCTTGCAACAGCAAGGAGACCTCCTGACCCTTTAAACGGTTATTGTGCCATGTCGTAAGGGTCCTCTGATTTACCTCAACTAGCTGAAGGGTTGTGTCATTCATCACCATTCCATTGCTCAGGATTAGCTGCCGAATTTTTCTGTAATCACGAAGAATGAGATCCCATCTAGACAGAGATTCTGTCCGCTGTTTCTTGGGGCTTCGGTGGATGTTACATAACCTTATGAAAATCATTTCAACAAGGCGACAGCAATTAGGCCACTGTGCTGGAGAGCCGCTAGAACCCAAAACACACCTTTTTGTGCTGTCGACACCAGGAGTGAAGACAGCTTTCTTTTTTGGGGACCTAAAACGTCCTGTAAGTAGCCTGTCTTGATGACGAGCAGCATACACCACCCTGTCTTTATCAAATTTGTCCAGGTTCTGCCACAGACCCACAATGGTCGCAACTTGTTGGTTGGTAAGTGTGAGGCTTGTCTGTGTGCGCAGCTCCACCAGACACTCTGCCAACGCATCCACCCGGTCCATTCCAGGAATGCAGTGTTCGTCAACAGCCTGGAAATATATAACTGTTGGTTAGGTATTTACATGCTGTTAAGTAAGTTTACTGCTTAATGGCAGATAACTAAATGAGTGACAATTCGTATAGAAAAGGAAATTTTACCATTGCTGAGGGCACTGGTGTATCTAAAGGATCCTGGACACTGGGTACTGGTGCAGCTGAAGGAGCCCGGACTCTGAGCAGTGGTGGAGCCTGGACACTGGGCAGTGGTGGAGCCTGGACACTGAGCAGTGATGCAGCTACACTGGGCACTGGTGCAGCTGAAGGAGCTCGGACTCTGAGCAGTGGTGGAGCCTGGACACTGGGCAGTGGTGGAGTCTGGACACTGGGCAGTGGTGCAGCTACACTGGGCACTGGTGCAGCTGAAGGAGCTCGGACTCTGAGCAGTGGTGGAGCCTGGACACTGGGCAGTGGTGGAGTCTGGACACTGGGCAGTGGTGCAGCTACACTGGGCACTGGTGCAGCTGAAGGAGCCCGGACTCTGAGCAGTGGTGGAGCCTGGACACTGGGCAGTGGTGCAGCTACACTGGGCACTGGTGCAGCTGAAGGAGCCCGGACTCTGAGCAGTGGTGGAGCCTGGACACTGGGCACTGGTGCAGCTGAAGGAGCCCGGACTCTGAACAATGGTGGAGCCTGGACACTGAGCAGTGATGCAGCTACACTGGGCACTGGTGCAGTTGAAGGAGCCCGGACTCTGAGCAGTGGTGGAGCCTGGACACTGGGCAGTGGTGGAGTCTGGACACTGGGCAGTGGTGGAGTTTGGACACTGGGCAATGGTGGAGTCTGGACACTAGGCAATGGTGGAGTCTGGACACTGGGCAGTGGTGGAGTCTGGACACTGGGCAATGGTGGAGTCTGGAAACTGTGCAGTGGTGGAGTCTGGACAATGGGCAGTGGTGGAATTTTGACACTGGGCAGTGGTGCAGCTGTAGGAGCCTGGACACTGGGAACTGGTGCAGCTGGTAGAACTGGTGGACCTGAAAGGACTAAGTCATCTGATGCCACAAGATTTGCCACTGTGGCTTCCTCTCCAAAGAAATCAATGAAACCCTCATCCTTTTCCACTTGCTCCTCCACATCTATCTCCTCCAGCAATTGAGAGGTCCTATCAGAGGTAGGGCACATGTCCTCCAGGGGCTGACTATTCTGCCTCAACAAGTACTGTACTCCAATGAGCTCCCCTGAGGAAATATTTGTAACAGGAAACATTTTTAATGGAAATTATGCAGAAAGGTTTATTTAGAAATGCAGTAAATATTTTGTTGTCCACTTCTGTATGAACAATATATATCTAATTCAGAGGGTATCATAAAAAGACAGGATTACTCTATATTCTACTATGTATTTTATTTTCTGCCCTGAAACCTAGAACACAGAATAATGTATAAATATTCTGGTAGTATAATTTTTCTCTGATATGTCAAAATTACATTATTATTGTCCAAAAGCACTTGTAATTTTACCAAAAACATGCTACATCATGAGCTGCATTTATCAAAATATTTTTACCTGTGTATACTGCAGGTGGAGTGAAGCTAGGGACCAATTTCCTGCCATACAACTTATTGTAGTTCTCATTGACAGAGTAAACCAGCTCCCCTGTGTAAGAGCGCAGAGTTGAACCTCCATCTGCAACAGCAGCTTCAGCCCGGTCCTGATTCCAGCGTAATAAACCTTCCAGGAGATAAATCTGGAAGTTCAGGCTGTTTGCGCTGTTCCCTAGAAAAAGAAATAGAAAGCCAAATATTGCTTTGAGAAAATGCAAAACATAAAATTTAATCTGCAAATATCTTGATAAACAGGAATTAGTGGCAAAATGTGGTATATTCTGACATGACAAACCTGGAATAAATCTGTTTAGGTGGCAGTGAAATGATTCCAGGGATGTGGAGCCTCTGGCACAACGATAAGTTTTTAGAACCACCCCACCCTTGCTTGTAGTTCCAGTTTCAGTATAGAGCGGCACATTTGGAGGGTCTTGGATACAGGTGATGTGCCGCCTCTGGACATTCCAGATGTGCTGCATTCTCACACTGTCAAGTAGAGGAACACCAAGAGCATCATTCCCCTTGCCACCCATGAGCTCTCTGATGAGCATATCAAGGAGGCGGAAAGTGGTTTCTTCTCCCCGTGTTCTCCTCCTGCAGTGCTGGAGCAGCTCAGCTTTAGTTAAATGATGGTCCAGTTCTGCCTCCGACAGAGTAGGCCAGCCCTGTTGGATGAGTTGCTCCCTTTTGGCCTGTCTCAGCAGAGTGAGATCCCCTGCATCCCACTCAAAAATACAGGATGACAGCCTTGCCATAAAAGTAGGGTACAACTGGTGGGCGTCAGTGGTGCACCCTACTGCCAGACGTCGCATAAAATGCCAAATGTCTAGGCGGACGATGACATCTGGCCAGCCGCTGAACCGCCTCTTCAATTTAGTCTCTCCCACTTTCTTGCAACAATCACAGTCCACATAAATGATAGTGGGAGGATCAACACCAGCACTCCGGTATCGCTCCATGAGCCCTGCAGCCATGAGGTCTAACCCAGCCCCTTCATTCGCAGTCAGGACACTCATCAGCACCTGACCTATCTCATTGCCCACTGAGGTAAGCCACTGTGCTGTGCCTTTCGCAGGCCCACTCAACTTCTTGGTGATCTGAAAGAAACAATAAGCATAGCAAATAATACAACATGCATCCAAATCAGTTACACTGAAAAAAATAAAGCTCTCTTGGTCTAACAATACATTATAGATAAGGGTACAGTCAATTAAGCAGCTTATCTGACCTTCTTAGTTGAATCCATTTTTAAGATTGATCCATACGTGGATGTTATGCTGGCCTTTATGTGATCGAGCCTGTTGAGAATGTCCTGACTATATACAGTGAGGAGCCATTTGTAGCTGGGTACTGAAGCAAGTGGTGGTGGCTCCTGGAAGTGCAGCGGATGCAGGCCACGATTATCAAAAAAGGCCACACACTCTGATGTGTACCGAAGCGCACGTTTCAACCACTCCTCACTGTGGTTCTCTCTCAGCTGGCCGATGATCCTCACTGGGCCATTCCCCATGCCCCTCTCACGCAGCAAGCGAAGAACCCGAATGTCACAGGCATACCTTGGAAAAAAGCATTCATTTAAGTATCTTATTATAAGGTATCTAATTATTGTAGGAAATATTTATCAGAAAGGGTAGCACATAAGTGAAAATGACTGCAAAATAATTACTTGCGTGTGAGGATGACCCTGAATTCAGATCGATGGGCCAGGTCCAACTGCTGCAGCACAGCTTGACTCCAGGACAGATAGCTGGTTCTACACCTGGTGCAGATCAGGGTCTCTGTCACCAGGTTGTAGTATCTGTCAATGTCTAACACCTGTCGTACCCTCCTGTGCAGTCCACCACCACACAGCTGTTGCCTGGCACAGGCAGGGTTAGTACACTGGAGCCGCACCTTCCACAGCTTATATGGCATCCAGAGCAAGAGACGCTGTGAAAAAAACCTATCAGGTGTTGGAGCTTGGTGGTACAACAGGGCTGGTGGTGGGGGGTGATACCACAACTGTAGGTTTTCACGCAGCTCCAGCTTTCCCTTTGCACCAACCCTAAAAAGTGCTTCTGACACCCACTTCTGGTCTTGCTGTGGCATTGTCTGTGGCCACAGAAGGGGGAGATCTTCTGGCTGAGATGAGACCTGCTGATATTATAAAAAACACTGGTTTAAATAAAAGCTAAGAGAGCATTAAATGATGAAGACATGTATATATTTTGAATGAGATCTTACTGGGCTCCTCACAACAGTATTCTCAGAAACAGTTGATGGCGTTGCTGTTTTTTTGATGCGTTGTGAACTCTGAGGTGGAGGAAGGAAGAAGGAAGAGGAGGACTGGATGACGGGCTGATGAGGTTTGGGGGATGGAGGAGGATGAGGATCAGAGGGTGGACATGAAACTGTAGCTGAACTGGAGTGCTCTAACATCTGTGGAGTCAAACATTATGAATAATTTATTAAGGGGATTGCCATGTTTTTAATACATTAAAATTACATAGTGATAAAGTCATGATGACATTATAAAAGTCTTGATGTCTTTTAATATTAACCTGAGAGGTTTTCCTCTGGGTGCTAAAATTAGGTTTTGCTGCTGCCACATGTGAGCCTCCAAACCTTGACTTTTCAAACTAAAAAGATTTGTCATGGTTAGTGATAACAAAACCCTAACACTATAGTTAAAGGTTGAGATGTTTCAGTATCTGCAGTGATGCATGCAATAGTGTGGTCTGCTTACCATTGACAATGTAAGTTTAGGTCTCTTTGCAGGACATGACACATCGCTGACAGAGGGTGTGCTTTGGGCCGGGGTGCTCTGTGATGCTTCCCCTGTGACTGGTGGATGAACCTGTGACACATGCATAAAGTACAAAACAGTCTTCCTAATGTGATTTTAGATATAAAGACACATTGATGTTGCAAACACATCTATCTATTTATGCAACTTGAACCAGGCTAATTGAAGTTACCTTGTGAAAGCCACAAATACATGTCTGAGCTTCCTTCAGAAGAGTGGTCTGTCCCCTCATTTGCAGAGGGCACTTTTCTATCTGTGAACATGAATTATACCTCTGACACTGGATCTCAAAACAGCAATAAGTCATCATAATTATATCAATATAACATTGTATTTACATGTAATTACTTAACCATACACATAAATAAAAATACCACAATGTATTGTCAAAAAAGTTTGTTAGTTTGCCCATGAATCTAGCTGCATAACTTACCTTCTGATACATCTCATGCCATCTTTTTTGTCGGGGAGAAGGTCTATTCCCCTGTGTAGATGGCCAAACTCCTGTTTGGGCAAAACTCTCCAGACGCGCAAGCCATTCAGCATTACTCATGCCTTTGTGAGACTTAGCTGAAGCCATGTCGTTGCCTGAAACACTACATAACACGTTACACTAACTGCCATTGTAGCCTGTAGCATTTACCCTCCTGTTGTGTTCATTTCATGATAGCTAGTTGTGTTCCTGGTCCAGAACGACCGCCATATTATAGCAGATTATAAGTTCATTATAATACACATATTATCTTACATATAACATGTTGTGATTTATTTATTTATTATTTAATGCCATGTCAGCAGCAGGGGCTATATTCATGCCAAGAGGAAACATTTCAATTGCACAATTCAGTCATATATATAATGTCAAAACAATTATATAACATTTATATATATATATATATATATATATATATATATATATATATATATATATATATATATATATATATATAAATGTTTGTATGTATGTGTGTATGTTTGTACAAATATAAAAAAATACATATAATAAGATTATAACAAGAATAAAAGTATAAGAACAATTACATAGAGTCTTAACAAGTTGTGATAGATCTTTCTATTATGGCTGTATGTCTCAATGACCTAGGCTCATACAACACGTTTATGAGTATAAATAAATAAATAAATATATAGCATTATGGATTAATTTGACTAAAACAAATACTCAGATTAAACATATTGTGGTCTTTCAACTGTGTCCATGTGATAAGGGCATGAACCTGAATGTATAAACTTATCCATTCACTTCTTTTGACTGGTCATAACATATGTACAAACATATAACATACGTGTAAAAGTTAAACAAAACATTAACATTTTCCAAATTTATTTTGTGTGTTCAAATGCCGCATTTGGAAAAAGCTGTGGAACCTTATTACAATTCAATAAAAAGCATTTTTTTTTCATTGAGAAAACTTGTTAATCGGTTAAATTCGACATATTTACAGTTACGTTAGCTCCGGTCGTAATAGTATTTACACATCAGTGACAGTTGACGTTACGTAGTATCAAGCGGTAATCACAGGCTAATTTACATGGCCAATCTTGCTATTCCTAAAGAACAAAAATCCTAAACCATTTCATTCATATCAAGATATAAATAACATACATGAGCGGAATGTAAATAATTTAACGTTACCTGAGCGGAGATTACATGCAATTGGCGAGGACGTGCGTGATTGGTGTATGAGAAATAGACCTTGCCATTTCATTGGACGCGGAAAAATAGAGATCGCAACGTGATTGATTTATAAAAGATAGAAGTCGTAACGTGATTGGTTTTTAAAAGATAGAAGTCGTAACGTGATTGGTTTTCAAAAGATAGAGGTCGTAACGTGATTGGTTTTCAAAAGATAGAGGTCATAACGTGATTGGTTTTTAAAAGATAGAAGTCGGCATACTATTGGATTAATTTTACAGACTTGTGGTTGTCAGGTACCGCACTGGGGGGAGCACTGGAAACGCTGTGCACAGAGGGCACTGGCTGCTCAGGAGGGGTGGACTTCTAGTGCCCCTCCTGAGCAGTGGATGTTTCGGCTGTTGCACCATATGAGTCTAAATAAACAGGCACATGTTAACTGTAATTTAAGTCTGTTCCATTTTTAAGGGGCACACACATTTACAATAAATGAAATGGATCCGTAAAATCTCTGTTGTACTTTTGGTCCACTACACTGAATGCATTTATAGGTACGCTATATGTACCAAAGTAAAAACAAATTAGAAATTGGTTACCTTCGTCGCAGTCCTGTAGTAAATCGGAGTCTCCCACAGCAGCAGATACTACTGCCTGTTCTTCCCACACTTTGTCGGTACACAGCAGTTCTCCATTTAACGTCAGCCTTTATATCAGACCATTTCTTTTTAAGCTCATTTGCAGTGCGACTTTCAGATCCCACCGCATTGACAGCTTCAGCCAAATCTCTCACTCATATTTTTTCCTTTTGTTATTAATTCCGGAGGACAAAGTTCCAAATAAAATATTTTTTCTAGTCTCTACCTCCGATAGTAGCACTTCCAATTCACTTTGCGTAAAGTTTTGTTTCTTGCTGCTTGCTTTAGCCATTTTCTTACTGCTATCTTTTGCCAAAGTGGACTCATTACCATATTTAAATTGATTCAATTAGGGAAGGAGACTGGGTGGGGTGTTGTGTTCATGCATGTGCGCTCAATTTTACGTTAATTCAGATGTACAAAGAGAATATGCGTGGAATCCTTCGTACGCAGAGATTCATACATCGGTTTTTTTTTTTGCTTACGCACATTTACAGCTTTGTCTGTACGCAATGTTTTAGTTTGAATTCAACGCAAGTCTTTGTACATGAGGCCCCAGGTGAGGTGGTTTAAATACTTAAATTCTCGAAGTATGTATTTGCAGAGAATGTAGTGAGAGGTTCCTTTAAGAAATGTCAGCATGCACGTGATGAGGAAGTCACAGAGTTATGCTGCACGTGTCGGTGATTTACGCACCTCACTCATATTTGTTGGACCTGTGTATCATTTTCCTCTGGCCACATATTGCTATAATATTGTTTAACTGAAAACACTTAAAAAGTTCAATACAAATATATGGGTGGATTCTGAAGTGAGAAGACAACAGGAGATGGACTTTTTCACTGGAGGAAGCACTATGGACTTGTATTTTGGCCAGAAGTGATGGTTTGAAGTTAAATTGTCTTGAATTGTTTGGTCGAGAGCGAGTTCATTATTATAACATTTTCATTTCAGTGTTAACCATTCCTTTAACGTTTAAATAAACCATTTGTTTTGCTAGGCTACCGAAGAATCAATATTTTGATTTATTTCATTGGTCTCATTGACGCTTTAGCCATAGTGGGGCTGTTTTAATTGGTTGAAGAAATTAAAGAACTGGTCAATTTTGTTCTTAAAAACGTAAATTGTCACATCTTTTTCATGGTTAATTCAATATTTATTTTAAAAGCAATTACATTTAATTAAATATGCTGAATAACTTGATTTGACATTTTATGTACTTTTTTTCCTCTCTTCTTAATGTGCTAATTTGGCATCTGTCACAGTGTTGTGTTTCTTAAACAAAAATAACTTCACAGCAGTATAACCTATCACCTACATGTGATAAGAAAAAAAAAACAAAAAAAAAAACACAGGGCTTAAATACACCGAAGCAAACCAATCAAACAGGTGCATACACTAATGAAATTAATGAGTAACTAAGGTAACAAAATAGTGGTGGGGAAATAGGAATGAAAGAAACTAGGTCAAACAAAATAACACTGAAACAAACAGAACAGAACATACATGTGACACTGTTAAGTGTCAGTATTTGTAACCAACAGCTGAAAAAACCCGCTCAGCATGTTAAGTCGAACATTTAACTCAACCCAGATGGGTCATAATTAGTGCTGGATTGCCAAAATTGTGTTGCCTAATTTGCTGGATTTCCTGAGTCAAACCCAGTGCTGGATTAGCAAAATTACCCAAATTAGGTTGTTGTTAACCAAGATTTTATTGTAGAGTGCATGGTGAATATTTGGAAAAAATTATCCCTTTTAGTCTTTCGATCTTCTGGAATAAATTATTGTGTTGGTTACATGACCTACATGATGCCAGTGTCAACACCATCTTCCCCATGTGTCACACACACACACACACACATGCTCACATTAGATCATCTCATTGGCCTTGATATGGTGTGTGTGGCTTTGGGTACTGGGCACTGCTTAAGATAAAATGAAGGTATGGGAAGTTCTCTCTGTCAAAACTAAAGGCCCTCGGAGAATGGTTATACCAGCCGTCCTGCAGCACTCAGTCTGTAACCTGCTGAACCATAGCAGGCACTGCATCCTTAAATATAACAAAAGCAGCACCCCACGCAGAAAGACACTTGATTGACCCTGTGGAACCAAGTTATACAAGAGGATATGTAAGAGGATTTCAGAGTTTAAACAAACTTTTAGCAAAGGTTGTGGCCAGACGAAACTCAATTCCATGGTGTAAGTTAAAACGTTTAGGATGGATGAAATCAACGCTATGTAATTAAACAAAAAAACTAAATGGGGCCCTAAATTAAAAGGTAGCTTCTCTGTAGAGTTAAATAGATAAACGTGTTTTAAACCATGGAAATCATGGCAAATTGTGAACAAACAAGTTCTTAAGATTTAACAAACACATGGAAAGAATTTTCTTCCCTTTTAAAGGTAAATTAGTATTTTGATAATATTTTTCCTATATCGCCTAGCCCTATGGTAGACTGATCTGAGATTTTTTTTTTCATTATATTTCAGCAGTCATCTTTGGGTGTGCAAAAGCGTTACACTCACAGATCAGCACTAGTTGTTTATCTGATGTATAGGAAGAGATGCAAAAACTGTAAGCTGCTGAAGGCAATATATTCAACAGGCACGTGCAGGGGGGGGGGGGTGGTTTGGTTGCGTTGGGTGCTTGAGCACCTGCCCCTTTGCCCTTTGGTGCCCAAAGTGCCCTTCTGTCAAAGCAAAATTTCCTCAAATTTTTTTTTTTTTTGTCATAACGTTTCCTTTTGTGAATGCCTGTTCATGCCCAATCTAAATATTAGTAACATTTTGAATAATAATTTAGCCGTCAATAAGATGACCAACATGATGACCTTTGACCTGACGACGACGACCTCCTCATCCGACCGGGACAATTCGTCACGCCGCACGCGCATTTTTTAATTGTCAAAGGATATTGTCATTACCGCGGAAGCTGGTTAGTGGTGTTTCATTCTCAGCGAAGTGATTTTGACATGTATTTACTTATTATTATTTTACAAGAACGACGTGATGTGAGAACATGCAGATATGTTGTTTATATTGCGGTGTGTAGCCTGTAGTGTAGAGTAACGTTAGCGTGCTGTTTGAGGGAGAAACGTTTCACAGGCATCGAGGGGCAGAGGCGTCATGCCCATTCAAAGATTTCTTTGAATGGGAAATCGGATACGTGCAGAAGAGTCATCATGAAACGCAGTGTTTTTGTTCACTTGCTCGCTGACTGAATTATTTAGCGAATTCTTTCTTCAGAGAGAGAGAGAGAGAGAGAGAGAGAGAGTAAAAACTAAAAACAATCCTGATGTGCATAATGTAATATAAAGTGCTTCAGTGATTTTAATGGGAGTTTTTGAGAGTGCCTGAACTCTGGCTAAACTGAATGAAAATGTTATTTGATAATGTAAATGTTCTTTACTCTCTGCAAAATGAAAGAGTTAAAATAAGTAACTTACAATAGTGTTATTAAAATTTACATTAAATGCAAATTCAGTCGTATTTAAAATATTTTATGGCATGATATGGCACTTAAGTAAAAAATCGGGGTTTTATGTGTAGTTAATAGATTACACTACCTTTCCATTTATTGATCAAATAACAATCTATAAAGGTGAAAAACGCGTTTACTTACACGTTTGAGAATCGAGATATTTCCTGATATATTAAGCATGTTTGGAACTGTTTTGAATAAAAAGGAAAAATAAATAAAACATAAGCCTATATAAGTTATACAGTGCTTTCATAGCATGACTCCAAAAAAAGTTGTTTATTGTTTTGTATCAATATTTAAGGTGGACTTATTGATTAGGTGCAAGAGTAGTAGTGATGGTTAAAATAATAGATTGATAATGAAATAGTAGATTGTGCCTTGTTCCTAGATGGACAGAGACTGGAAAGTAATAGATCAGATGAGGAGATGGAGATAGGGGAAGAAAAAGAGGCAAATGTAGACTTTTTTACTTTTAAACTTAAAATTGTCTCTTCTAATCTTTTTCTTTTTCAAAACTGCATCACAGCATTGGCTGCCGTATCAATACATAATCATCCATATCAGTACGCAAATTGGCAAGGAATGCATCACAATATATTGCTGTAATGATATTTTGAACCGTGCTTTTTAAAGCCTTGTTCCATGTGCCTCTTTTATACTTTGAGCACCTGCCCCTCCAAAGGTCTCTGCACGGCTCTGATATTCAAATATTACCGCAATGAGAAATACATTATAGTATAGTGGGCTGGAAGCATGCAATAATGCATATTATATCATCAATGGTAGTTTAATTCTCTAAGTT
Source organism: Carassius auratus (assembly GCF_003368295.1). Classification (NCBI taxonomy): domain Eukaryota; kingdom Metazoa; phylum Chordata; class Actinopteri; order Cypriniformes; family Cyprinidae; genus Carassius; species Carassius auratus. The sequence goes on from NC_039283.1 coordinate 10,861,769, forward strand.
AGGTCAAATTGCTTACATACCAATTACACATTTTCCCAGAGTTCATATGAATAGAATCTTGGACTACTTTCATACAGATTTGAGTTTGGAAAACCACTTCCCCCGAGAAAAAAATGAAAAATAAAAATCTGTGGTTTCAAACTGAATCAGATCTTTTTCTTGTTTTAACTATAAATTCAGCAGAATTTGGGCAGGTTTATACAAGAAACAAGAAAAGGTGCCAAAGGGATAAGAAAACAATGTAATTCAGTTAATTATCTAAAAAAATATATATAATATTTGAGTGTATCTTAATTATTTTCTTTATTATCTTAAAATTGGATTACCAAGTAATACTGACATAAATACTGATAAATGTTTTTTTTTGTTTTGTTTTTTTTTTGTTTTTTTTTACAGTGCAAATGTAATTTACAAAAGAAAACAAGTAAAGATAGCAAACGCATGAGACCTTTAAAGGATTCTGATTTTGAAATCTCTGTAAAATGATCCACCAGTGAATGAAACTTTCCCGTGTAATGTGCAGGTGAAGGGTTAGTTTGTGAAATCTTAGACTAAAACACACACATACACATGTTGTGACAACTGAGGAAGATGTCTGTCAGCCGTATTGAGGGAGGCGAGAGGGATATGAGGGTGAGATGGGGCCCAAGAAGACTGACAGTCAAAGGGGAAAAATGCACGTAACAATCTCCTCAAACACGCTCCTGGTTTCCAAACAGCGCTTCTCAATGTGTGATGATAGAGCTCTGCTTCACGCCACTTTATCTTCTCTTTCCATCCCCCTACACCACTCTCTCCAGACATCTGCTGACAGTAATCAGAGCTTTCCCATCTCCTACATTTAGTCTAGTAAAGACAACACAGCTTTGTAAAATTGGATCTCTTTCATCAGGAATGGGAGAATATGACAAATCTTGATTGCAGGAAAGATTTAACCAAATATTTGATTACTTCATAGGCTAACTGCATTTTACTGCATGCATATTAAATTCAGTCAGAGATCAGGAGTTGCAGCAGTTTTTCAGTGTGAGCTCAGTCTTTTTTCAGATATTTTTATTTTTAGGACTTTTTCATCCATACCCTCGATATTTCAAATTAAGTATATTCTATAGAAAAAGAAGCATTATATAGAACTTTTCTTCAGTTCATGCCTGCTTTACAAAAGTACATTTCATGGAACTAATACAATAAACACATGCACACACACACACACACACATTAAATAACGTATGCATTTTTTTTTTTTAATATCACAAAACTTTATACTTATGTTTCAATATTTTAAATCTTGTAATTATATAACTTTAATCACTAACCATTAAATGTTATGTAATCGGTTGCCATGGATGAAGAATGTTGCACAGAATTTTGTTTTGTTGTTTATTTCATGTTTTTATTATTGCTGTTGTAGTTGTAATTCAAATTTTATAAGAGAAATATTGATAACATGAAAATATCAGTAATGGCAAAAAAAAAAACACACAAAAGACAATTCAAAGACATTACATTATTGCTAACATTTTATTGAAGACACTTTTGTGCCATAGCAGTACATTATCAGTAAAATCAGTTTCTTCCATAAGATTTATCTCTTTTGTTTGAGTGGTATGACAAAAGGATTATTATAAGGTTTATTTTTGTTTGTGTCAATGACAGATTTGTTGCAGTATATATATATACAGTCTTGTTCAAAATAATAGCAGTACAATGTGACTAACCAGAATAATCAAGGTTTTTAGTATATTTTTTATTGCTACGTGACAAACAAGTTACCAGTAGGTTCAGTAGATTCTCAGAAAACAAACAAGACCCAGCATTCATGATATGCACGCTCTTAAGGCTGTGCAATTGGGCAATTAGTTGAAAGGGATGTGTTCAAAAAAATAGCAGTGTCTACCTTTGACTGTACAAACTCAAAACTATTTTGTACAAACATTTTTTTTTCTGGGATTTAGCAATCCTGTGAATCACTAAACTAATATTTAGTTGTATGACCACAGTTTTTTAAAACTGCTTGACATCTGTGTGGCATGGAGTCAACCAACTTGTGGCACCTCTCAGCTGTTATTCCACTCCATGATTCTTTAAAAACATTCCACAATTCATTCACATTTCTTGGTTTTGCTTCAGAAACAGCATTTTTGATATCACCCCACAAGTTCTCAATTGGATTAAGGTCTGGAGATTGGGCTGGCCACTCCATAACATTAATTTTGTTGGTTTGGAACCAAGACTTTGCCCGTTTACTAGTGTGTTTTGGGTCATTGTCTTGTTGAAACAACCATTTCAAGGGCATGTCCTCTTCAGCATAGGGCAACATGACCTCTTCAAGTATTTTAACATATGCAAACTGATCCATGATCCCTGGTATGCGATAAATAGGCCCAACACCATAGTAGGAGAAACATGCCCATATCATGATGCTTGCACCTCCATGCTTCACTGTCTTCACTGTGTACTGTGGCTTGAATTCAGAGTTTGGGGGTCGTCTCACAAACTGCCTGTGGCCCTTGGACCCAAAAAGAACAATTTTACTCTCATCAGTCCACAAAATGTTCCTCCATTTCTCTTTAGGCCAGTTGATGTGTTCTTTGGCAAATTGTAACCTCTTCTGCACATGCCTTTTTTTTAACAGAGGGACTTTGCGGGGGATTCTTGAAAATAGATTAGCTTCACACAGACGTCTTCTAACTGTCACAGTACTTACAGGTAACTCCAGACTGTCTTTGATCATCCTGGAGGTGATCATTGGCTGAGCCTTTGCCATTCTGGTTATTCTTCTATCCATTTTGATGGTTGTCTTCCGTTTTCTTCCACGTCTCTCTGGTTTTGCTCTCCATTTTAAGGCATTGGAGATCATTTTAGCTGAACAGCCTATCATTTTTTGCACCTCTTTATAGGTTTTCCCCTCTCTAATCAACTTTTTAATCAAAGTACGCTGTTCTTCTGAACAATGTCTTGAACGACCCATTTTCCTCAGCTTTCAAATGCATGTTCAACAAGTGTTGGCTTCATCCTTAAATAGGGGCCACCTGATTCACACCTGTTTCTTCACAAAATTGATGACCTCAGTGATTGAATGCCACACTGCTATTTTTTTGAACACACCCCTTTCAACTAATTCAACTAATTGCCCAATTGCACAGCCTTAAGAGCGTGCATATCATGAATGCTGGGTCTCATTTGTTTTCTGAGAATCTACTGAACCTACTGGTAACTTGTTTGCCACGTAGCAATAAAAAAATATACGAAAAACCTTGATTATTCTGGTTAGTCACATTGTACTGCTATTATTTTGAACAAGACTGTACATATATATCTATCTGTGCATCACAGAACTGTTATTGACATTTACATGTATACAATTTGCACACTTTCTTCCAAAGGGACATATAATTGAGGAACAAATGTAATTCAGCAGAGCAAACAGTATTCAAAATATAAAATGCAAGGTTTATTAGAAAGCTAGATTAGGAAGCAAATTAGAACACAGGAGAAATGCAGAAGACAAAAAAGTGGTTAAGAAACATGCACGAAAGAGAGAAAACTGCATAAAATGTGTGCTTTATGTTAAAAGCTGGGAAAAAAACTTAATTTGCTTTAAATCTGCAGCCAGTTAGCCTGCGTGTAGCATCTATTATGCAAAGTAATAAAAAGTAGTACATATATTTCATTTGTGTGGTAGAGCTGTTTCCCAATGTGTCACAGTCTGTCTGATCCTGGCCATAGTTGCTGTACGTGACACACAAGGAGATGAAATTCTGCCCCAGGCCAAAGTGACGCTTAAGTGGATAATGGCTGCACAATTTGGGGAAGTAGTGCCTTTTGAAAAGCCTGCTGGCCCTTTCTCCATAGGAGTATGAAAATAATAGCTGTATCGCTGCATAGATCAGATGGAGATTGGCATCTTAAGCTGGCGTGTTTTAGCTGTGGATGGTAAGGCACTTTAACACTGGAACCCAACAGGCAAACTTATTTTCATCCTGTGGAAAGCCAGCACAATAATATAAAATGCAGGGCAGAGTATTTTGTCCACATGACATGAGGCTGCAGTGCAGTAGCATGTGTGCTCAATAATTAAAACTCAATAGCTGTATGACCAGTACACAAAGAACAGCCATACTGACAAGTGCTAGAAAGAGACTAAGATCTTGACTATGGCTATAGGGACACATTTGAAGGTGATATGTTTATTTTTCTTAACAAAGAGTTGCACAGTGTGGTTTAATTGCCAAAATAATAAGTATGTCTCTAATGAAAATTATAGATATGTCTTATTAGATAGTTATTAATTGATATTTGCATAGTTCAACCAAAAATGATTTCATCATTTACTTACCTTATTTTGTGTTTTTTTTTTATTGTTTATTTATTTTAGCTCCAAACCCACAAGACTTTAGTTCATCTTGAATACATAAAGACATTTTAATTAAAACAGCCCTTCTTTAAAAGTTTATTCCACTAAAAATGTCAAGTATCTATCAAATATATCAAAATGACACAGTTACGTTGTATAATGGACAGATTTAATATAGGCTTTTATACAGATAGAAGCACTCATCAACTCACATAGAGCTAATCAAATATGGTAAACAGAACCCCAAATGTGCTTTTATGACACAAAAGTTTAAGATTTCCTGGATCTTCCTCTCCATCTCCCCGTTAGTCTGTGAGAGAGACCCTGGAGAGAGAAGCATGCCAGATGAGATAAACTAGGGACCTCTGTTTGATACAGTGTGTTAGGAAACTTGAGGTTGTTTGACATTTGAAATTGTGGAAAGCATTCTGGAATAATGCTTCTGCAATTTTCTGCCTTAGACCAGGGGGGCGGGACTTGGGCGCTAAACATCCTGATTGGTTGAGTTCACGCATCATTGTGAATTAAACCACCATTTATTTTGATCATTTTCAAAATATTACTGTTATTGTGTCATGAAATGTAATTTTAAAAGTATTTTAGGTAAGAATGTAGTTGTTTAAAACTCAAATCTGTGGTTTATTTATAAAGACAGTGCTTGTTTTAAAAATGTGTTTCGCCGATCTCGGAGACGGTGCTCCAGGTGATCAGCGGGGGAGATCAGTCCTCATGTATCCGCCCTAGAGCACTCTCAACTCGGCTTGACCTTCTGATGCGTGCCATTGGCTCTGATGTCTCTTTAATGGTTAAACATAAAATATCATTCCTATTGGGTAAATCTAACAGTATTCTTCAAAATGTTAAAATGAAATTAAAAAAGGCAATGACTATATATATATATATATATATATATATATATATATATATATATATATATATATATATATATATATATATATATATATATATATATATATATACAGTATTGTTCAAAATAATAGCAGTACAATGTGACTAACCAGAATAATCAAGGTTTTTAGTATATTTTTTATTGCTACGTGGCAAACAAGTTACCAGTAGGTTCAGTAGATTGTCAGAAAACAAACAAGACCCAGCATTCATGATATGCACGCTCTTAAGGCTGTGCAATTGGGCAATTAGTTGAAAGGGGTGTGTTCAAAAAAATAGCAGTGTCTACCTTTGACTGTACAAACTCAAAACTATTTTGTACAAACATTTTTTTTTTTCTGGGATTTAGCAATCCTGTGAATCACTAAACTAATATTTAGTTGTATGACCACAGTTTTTTAAAACTGCTTGACATCTGGGTGGCATGGAGTCAACCAACTTGTGGCACCTCTCAGCTGTTATTCCACTCCATGATTCTTTAACAACATTCCACAATTCATTCACATTTCTTGATTTTGCTTCAGAAACAGCATTTTTGATATCACCCCACAAGTTCTCAATTGGATTAAGGTCTGGAGATTGGGCTGGCCACTCCATAACATTAATTTTGTTGGTTTGGAACCAAGACTTTGCCCGTTTACTAGTGTGTTTTGGGTCATTGTCTTGTTGAAACAACCATTTCAAGGGCATGTCCTCTTCAGCATAGGGCAACATGACCTCTTCAAGTATTTTAACATATGCAAACTGATCCATGATCCCTGGTATGCGATAAATAGGCCCAACACCATAGTAGGAGAAACATGCCCATATCATGATGCTTGCACCTCCATGCTTCACTGTCTTCACTGTGTACTGTGGCTTGAATTCAGAGTTTGGGGGTCGTCTCACAAACTGCCTGTGGCCCTTGGACCCAAAAAGAACAATTTTACTCTCATCAGTCCACAAAATGTTCCTCCATTTCTCTTTAGGCCAGTTGATGTGTTCTTTGGCAAATTGTAACCTCTTCTGCACATGCCTTTTTTTTAACAGAGGGACTTTGCGGGGGATTCTTGAAAATAGATTAGCTTCACACAGACGTCTTCTAACTGTCACAGTACTTACAGGTAACTCCAGACTGTCTTTGATCATCCTGGAGGTGATCATTGGCTGAGCCTTTGCCATTCTGGTTATTCTTCTATCCATTTTGATGGTTGTCTTCCATTTTCTTCCACGTCTCTCTGGTTTTGCTCTCCATTTTAAGGCATTGGAGATCATTTTAGCTGAACAGCCTATCATTTTTTGCACCTCTTTATAGGTTTTCCCCTCTCTAATCAACTTTTTAATCAAAGTACGCTGTTCTTCTGAACAATGTCTTGAACGACCCATTTTCCTCAGCTTTCAAATGCATGTTCAACAAGTGTTGGCTTCATCCTTAAATAGGGGCCACCTGATTCACACCTGTTTCTTCACAAAATTGATGACCTCAGTGATTGAATGCCACACTGCTATTTTTTTGAACACACCCCTTTCAACTAATTCAACTAATTGCCCAATTGCACAGCCTTAAGAGCGTGCATATCATGAATGCTGGGTCTCATTTGTTTTCTGAGAATCTACTGAACCTACTGGTAACTTGTTTGCCACGTAGCAATAAAAAAATATACGAAAAACCTTGATTATTCTGGTTAGTCACATTGTACTGCTATTATTTTGAACAATACTGTATATATATATATATATATATATATATATATATATATATATATATATATATATATATATATACATTTGCCTGAAATAAGCACATTTCTGTGGCTATTATCATTATGTTCAAATGAAAGGAGGCAGTGGTATTTGATAGCTTATTTTGTTTTATTGTAAATACGCAGCGAGGAAAATTGCAGTAGCCAAGGACATGTTGGCCACCACCACTGCCTTAGACAATTTACTCTGACTAGGATGCAAGTGAAGCCATGAGATGGAGGCAATAAAGTCCACTTATAGGTGTGACCATGGGCAATCTGGAAGGAACAGCAGGAGGTGTAGTGGTTTTGAGAGAACATTTTTGGACAAATCTACAGACTTCATTGGGACTTGTGAGGCCACCAATGGTGTCCTTTTAAGATCAAGAGGGTTTGATGAAAACCAGGATGGCCAGTTCCAGGAGAAGTGGACCGATTCAGTGATCTCCCAACAAAGATTGGTCAGAATTTAGGTGTGTTTCCTGGGGCACTCTGGCTGGTTTGGTGGTAGATTCTTTAGTGAGCTGCTCATATGGGGTCTATTGAATTGGGCTAATAATACACAATGGAGAAAGGATGGGTTCAGGAGAGTCATTGGCATAATTGGGAGCATTTGCTGAGAGAGAGTGCCCTTTTTAGTATTCTGGAGCCAGAGATGGTCAACTCAAGTGTGTAAATAATAGGGCCCACTAGTCCCACTATATATATATATATATATATATATATATATATATATACATTCACACACACACCTAAAGGATTAGGAACACCTGTTCAATTTCTAATTAACGCAGTTATCTAATCAACCAATCACATGGCGTTGCTTCAGTGCATTTAGGGGTGTGGTCCTGGTCAAGACAATCTCCTGAACTCCAAACCGAATGTCAGAATGGGAAAGAAAGGTGATTTAAGCAATTTTGAGCGTGGTATGGTTGTTGGTGCAAGCCGGGCCAGTCTGAGTATTTCACAATCTGCTCAATTACTGGGATTTTCACACACAACCATTTCTAGGGTTCACAAAGAATGATGTGAAATGGAAACACATCCAGTATACAGCAGTCCTGTGGGTACCTGTTTGATGCTTGAGGTCAGACGAGAATGGGCCGACTGATTCAAGCTGATAGAAGAGCAACTTTGACTGAAATAACAACATGTTACAACCGGGCTATGCAGCAAAGCATTTATGAAGCCACAAGACGCACAAACTTGATGCGGATGGGCTACAACAGCAGAAAACCCCACCGGGTACCACTCATCTCCACTACAAATAGGAAAAAGAGGCTACAATTTGCACAAGCTCACCAAAATTGGACAGTTGAAGACTAGAAATATGTTGCCTGGTCTGATGAGTCTCGATTTATGTTGAGACATTCAGATGGTAGAGTCAGAATTTGGAGTAAACAGAATGAGAACATGGATCCATCATGCCTTGTTACCACTGTGCAGGCTGGTGCTGGTGGTGTAATGGTGTGGGGGATTTTTCTTGGCACACTTTAGACCCCTTAATGCCAATTGGCCATGTTTTAAATACCATGGCCTACCTGAGCATTGTTTCTGACCATGTCCATCCCTTTATGACCACCATGTACCCATCCTCTGATGGCTACTTCCAGCAGGATAATGCAAATAATTTCAAACTGGTTTCTTGAACATGACAATGAGTTCATTGTACTAAAATCGCCCCCACAGTCACCAGATCTCTACCCAATAGAGCATTTTTGGGATGTGGTGGAACGGGAGCTTCGTGCCTTGGATGTGCATCCCACAAAAACTCCATCAACTGCAAGATGCTATCCTATCAATAAGGGCCAACATTTCTAAATAATGCTTTCAGCACCTTGTTGAATCCAAGCCTTGTAGAATTAAGGCAGTTCTGAAGGCGAAAGGGAGTCAAACACAGTATTAGTACGGTGTTCCTAAAAATCCTTTAGGTGATTGTATATATTAGGGCTTGCATAGAAAAGTCGAGTAGTCAAGTGATCGATTACTTCAACCACTAGTCGGTGCTGTCGGAACAATTGACTACTTGAGCATTCATTAACCATAATGCTTACAAAGAGTTTGCAAGTATGACATGAATTTTAGGATTGCAATATTGCGTGTAGCTGTTAAAATTAAAATGTGTAAATAGGGGTGTGCCTGAAGGCAAATACCTTATTCTGAATGGCACGGATAATGGCTTCAAAAATGATTTACAGACAAGGAATAATTCTGCCTGAATACCCGGCTAAAACTGGCACAGTCTGGAGTTTGCTAGATAACAGCTGAGCCAGGGGATCGACACAATATTACACAGAGACCTCTTAAGTCACGAGTGTGAAATGAAACAATGTAAACTTTATGAGTGAAAAGAGCACAAATCAAACACAGCATTGCTGTGGTCTCTCCGTGCATCTCTCAGAAATCAGAGTCTGGCAAAAATAATATCACCTATAATAATACATCATAAACATTTTATTGTATATATTTAAAAGGCAATGCTTTAAACCTTACGGCTATGATACAATACGAATGAATGGATTAAGCACAGCGCACTCACCAATCAAACAGCCGCGTTGCGCGTCAGTCTCTCAAAAACCAGTTCTCTCAGAGAGAGCAGGCTAATAATCAACTTAGATATGGATACATTTTCTATTTGGCCTACATGTTTGTATCTTTCGCTGGTTTGCGCGGCACACGCACATTTTTTTTTTGTGAAGTTCACTAAATATTAAAGGGACTGTAAGTAGGAATTACTCCCATCTAGTGGTGAAATTGTATTTTGCATTCAAACTAATTTTGCTCTCCAGCGTCTCGCTTTTTCAAATGCGCGTTGCATCTACGGTAGGCGATATGTACCAAAAAGCTTTGACAGGAAGTCTTCTAATAGCACTTCGTCGAGTTTTCCTTCAGGTGAACAGGTGTGTTATTTCAAACAAACTGCAACATGACAACTAACAAACGAATGTTACAGTATGAATTACTGACTGTGGAAAACATGAAATATTGTAATTAGTAGTTATGTCTTCTTTATTCGTTATATTTGCTGAATTATGTGCATTGTTAGATGTCATCATCAAACACTGACTTACCTGTCGAGAAGAAAACTGGCCACTTCAGCGTCTCTTTTGAAATCTTTATCCAGCATTAGCTCTTTCCACCTAGAAAAAGCTTCCCCGACATTAACTCTTGTTTTCTGTAATCTACGGTCACATTTGTTTTACGTTCTATTTTTGACTGTTTTGGCGACAATGTTTTCTTCTCCTGTGGCGCGGCATATGTATGGTCCATAATAAGAATGCAATCCAGACTTTTAAACTTGCCGGTGCAGTTTCAAGCGCCTCTCACTGCTCTGCACCTGCGTTTCTGGCTCTGACCGAAAACGCGTTGTGGAAACGCGTAGGCTTAGTACTTGTTGTCCCTCTCTGCTATTATAGTTTTGCAAGATGGCGGAACTACATGGAAGCCTCCGTCGACCTACCCGTCCCATGTATATAAAGATAATAAATTCTTCATTTACGAGGATTAGTTTAAACATTGGAATAGGTATTTGTACACAATTGAGGGCATATTTATGAATAAAAATATTGATTTTAGATAATAAAATACCTAAAAAGTTACTTATTGTCCCTTTAAGACTTACTTAAAGAGTTAATGTAATGAAAATGTGCGCATTGAATTGATTCGGTCGTGTTCAAATGATCACTTTACGTTTGTCATGGCATCTCTTTGCTTGCTTGATAAATATTATTTTAGAAATTAATAATTATTTTAGTTTAACACGGCATACTTTTTCATTGATAACTATGAAAAAAAAAAGATAGCCATAAAAGTCTTATCAAGTACTGTACGACGTATCCGAATGCAGATACGAAAAATGTTGTGATTGTTACAGACACAAATACAAATACTGGCTATTATTAAATACAAATAATTGTTGCATAAGGCTATGAATTAATAAGCGTTTATTGATTAAAAAAATAAATAATAATGTATTTTCATTTACAGTAGCATGAACCATGAGTAGTCGAGTAATTTGAGTATTTTTTAAATAAAAAAGTCGACTCGTAGAAATCAGTAGTCGTGCAAACTCTAATACATATATATAATTTTTATGTTTTAGCTTACCTCAAGGGCATCCAAGATGTAGGTGTCTTTGTTTCCGCATTAGTTTCCATTTTGAAATTTTTAGGTCAAACCGTTCTTGTCTGTGACTCATATAATGGAGGTCTATGGTCACCACCTCAAAGAGCATGCATAGAGAAGTCTAAATGAAACAATTTCCCATCGTAAGTACACATTGATGACCTAAGACACGAAACAAGCAGTTTCTGTGAGAAAACGAACAGTATTTATAGTTTTTACCTCTTGTACACAACCAGAGTCAAATGATCTGAGGGCGCGAGTGCTTCCTGGTGTGTGATGTGTGCGCGCGTTCTGGCTTAGTCTGCACAAGCGTGGAAAGCGCCGTAGGTGATCTCTCGCGCATGAGCCCCCAGTTTATACGTGGCAAACTAAACACAACAGGCAAAATGCTGCGGCTCAACAGAACTCAGGATCTTCAGTCAGGCAGGTGTGTGATGCCTAACTGTCAATGTCCTCGTCGTCGTCTCGTAGTTGTGGCATTGCTATGTTCCATTGGTGACAACATATGCTCTGCACTTCTGTTGGCATCTCACAACACTTGCTACTAAAACACCACCAATTTTGAAGAGATTTGATTTGAAAGTGAACCATCCCTTTAATATCTGGCCACTGTTGATTGACCTGTTTCTTGTCGTCCTGTCAGGATGGGCTATAATTTAGCATAATCGGTTTTTGAAAACTGCTACAGGATGTACATTGACACTCCTAGAAAATATAAATAAATAAATAACATTCACAAAAGGAATTTGTTACATCTAACTGTTCAGTTTATACTGTAATAATTAAACTTTGGGCTCCATTTATTGAACACCTTTGACATAGCATACATCTAATGAGGTAATTTATGTCAATCAAATTCCAAAGCACATATTTCCTGTGATATGTTTTACTGGAGTTTCTTTTGCCATGTCATATGTTAATACAGAACTGGGAACTTGATAAAACTTGTCCTCTTTGGAGGAACTACAGTATTGTTCAAAATAATAGCAGTACAATGTGACTAACCAGAATAATCAAGGTTTTTAGTATATTTTTTATTGCTACGTGGCAAACAAGTTACCAATAGGCTCAGTAGATTGTCAGAAAACAAACAAGACCCAGCATTCATGATATGCACGCTCTTAAGGCTGTGCAATTGGGCAATTAGTTGAAAGGGGTGTGTTAAAAAAATAGCAGTGTCTACCTTTGACTGTACAAACTCAAAACTATTTTGTACAAACATTTTTTTTTTCTGGGATTTAGCAATCCTGTGAATCACTAAACTAATATTTAGTTGTATGACCACAGTTTTTTAAAACTGCTTGACATCTGTGTGGCATGGAGTCAACCAACTTGTGGCACCTCTCAGCTGTTATTCCACTCCATGATTCTTTAACAACATTCCACAATTCATTCACATTTCTTGGTTTTGCTTCAGAAACAGCATTTTTGATATCACCCCACAAGTTCTCAATTGGATTAAGGTCTGGAGATTGGGCTGGCCACTCCATAACATTAATTTTGTTGGTTTGGAACCAAGACTTTGCCCGTTTACTAGTGTGTTTTGGGTCATTGTCTTGTTGAAACAACCATTTCAAGGGCATGTCCTCTTCAGCATAGGGCAACATGACCTCTTCAAGTATTTTAACATATGCAAACTGATCCATGATCCCTGGTATGCGATAAATAGGCCCAACACCATAGTAGGAGAAACATGCCCATATCATGATGCTTGCACCTCCATGCTTCACTGTCTTCACTGTGTACTGTGGCTTGAATTCAGAGTTTGGGGGTCGTCTCACAAACTGCCTGTGGCCCTTGGACCCAAAAAGAACAATTTTACTCTCATCAGTCCACAAAATGTTCCTCCATTTCTCTTTAGGCCAGTTGATGTGTTCTTTGGCAAATTGTAACCTCTTCTGCACATGCCTTTTTTTTAACAGAGGGACTTTGCGGGGGATTCTTGAAAATAGATTAGCTTCACACAGACGTCTTCTAACTGTCACAGTACTTACAGGTAACTCCAGACTGTCTTTGATCATCCTGGAGGTGATCATTGGCTGAGCCTTTGCCATTCTGGTTATTCTTCTATCCATTTTGATGGTTGTCTTCCGTTTTCTTCCACGTCTCTCTGGTTTTGCTCTCCATTTTAAGGCATTGGAGATCATTTTAGCTGAACAGCCTATCATTTTTTGCACCTCTTTATAGGTTTTCCCCTCTCTAATCAACTTTTTAATCAAAGTACGCTGTTCTTCTGAACAATGTCTTGAACGACCCATTTTCCTCAGCTTTCAAATGCATGTTCAACAAGTGTTGGCTTCATCCTTAAATAGGGGCCACCTGATTCACACCTGTTTCTTCACAAAATTGATGACCTCAGTGATTGAATGCCACACTGCTATTTTTTTGAACACACCCCTTTCAACTAATTCAACTAATTGCCCAATTGCACAGCCTTAAGAGCGTGCATATCATGAATGCTGGGTCTCATTTGTTTTCTGAGAATCTACTGAACCTACTGGTAACTTGTTTGCCACGTAGCAATAAAAAATATACGAAAAACCTTGATTATTCTGGTTAGTCACATTGTACTGCTATTATTTTGAACAATACTGTATGTCTGATTCATTGATCACCAAGCAGATAGTGCCTCTTTTCATATGCCACAGTAAAAGTAATGAGGTTTCTGTGTTAAGGAGATAAAAAAAAGTATCAACCTTGAATGGGTAGTGAAAGCTGAGTAAAGTAGGCCATGCTGTTAATAATAGGGGGTAGCAAAGCCTTTTTTAATGAATACACTCAAAGTTTAGAGAGTAAAGTAAACAATGAAATGCAAACAATAGTGTTCCCCAAAGGACAAGTGACACATTGTTCTTCTGTTTCATTAGCAGTCACTATGCTTGACAGAAACCCAAAAAACAGGACTTCCAAAACCTAGTTCTCACCACCATAAGCAGCACTTTAAACCATCAAATGTGTGTTCCTGACATGAAGGCTGTTTCAAAAAAAGAGGCAACTTAAAAATGCTACCAGCAAAACCTACATAGTCCTGTGGATATAAATATATAATTAATTCATTATAACAAAACAAGACACCATTTCTCCAAAGAGGAAAAGTCTTATATTAGTGTTTTCAGGTTCCGAGCTATAAGTAATTTGATAATGAAAAAAATATTTATAAAAACATTTTAATTAACTATTTTCTGTGTGTGAATAACATATAAAGCACTTATGCCATTTTTTGCAACCATACCATGCTGTAAGGTGACCAATAGAGACATACAAGTCCAATTAATAAGACACAAAACCAAGAGTGCAATTAACAACTTTAAAGAAGATCTTATAAAACAAGACTGGAAGGAAGTTTATGTTGAAGATGTAGATGAAGCCTATGATAAATTTATATCTTTATTAATAACATCTTATGACAAAAACTGTCCCTTAGTAAAGAAAATGGGGAAACAGAAATTTGCTGAAAAACCGTGGTTAACAAAGGGAATCCAAAAATCATGTAGACGGAAAAATATATTATATAAGCTTTTTATCAAAAAAAAAGAACTAAAGAAGCTGAGCAATCATATAAGGTATATACAAACAAATTGACTAATATCATTAGAAACAGTAAGAGAGAGTATTATAGTAGATTATTGGATAATAATAAGAATAACATAACAAAAACATGGAAAATATTAAATGAAATAGCAAGAAACAATGTTGGAAGGACAAGTTGCCCAACCTACTTTATGACAAAGAATAATACTATTATAAATAATAAGGAACTAATTGCTAATGAATTTAATTATTTTTTTGTCAATGTTGGTGCCAGTCTGGCGGGGGAGATTGAAGAAATTGGAAGTAAAAGTAGAATGGAAAGAGAGAAGGGTAATGTAAATCAGAAATCAATGTTTATAAGAGGAACAAATGGAAAATAAATAATTGATATTGTTAAATAATTTAAAAATAAGAAGTCAACTGACTGGAATGATATGGATATTGGTTGAACATATTATCGAGTGTGTTGAGAAACCCCTGGTACATATATGCAACTTGTCCCTACAAAAACTGGAGATATACATACTTTTTCAAATCATAGGCCTGTTTCTTTGCTTTCACAGTTTTCAAAAATATTGGAAAAGTTATTTTATACAAGACTTAATGATTTTGTTGTAAAATGCAATATATTAAGCAATCAACAATATGGGTTTAGAAGTAACAGAACAACCTCACATGCATTAATAGAATTTGTGGAGAAAATATCTAACGCAATAGAAAATAAACAATACACAGTTGGGGTATTTTTAGATCTTAAAAAGCATTCGACACTGTTAACCATGATATCCTTCTGGAGAAACTGAAAAAATATGGTGTAAGAGGAGTAGCTCATTCTTGGATAAGTAGTTACTTAGAAAAAAGGTATCAATATGTCCAAATAGATAATTGCAAGTCACAATGGTTGCAAGTGACATGTGGGGTTCCCCAAGGCTCTGTGCTGGGCCCATTGCTTTTTCTGTTGTACATCAACGACATATGTGAGGTTTCCAAAGTATTAAAACTGATATTATTTGCGGATGATACAAACTTATTTTGTTCTGGTGACAATCTGAAACAACTTTGGAAACAACTGAAAAAGAAATGGTAATGGTACTGTTGGTTTGATTTGAACAAATTAACATTAAATATAAGTAAAACAAAATTTATTGTGTTTGGTAACCATTTACCGAACACAATAAGTAAATTAATGATTAATGAAATTGAAATAGAAAGGGTGTCGGCAATTACATTTCTTGGGGTGATAATTGACAATGACTTAAATTGGAAGCCCCATATATCCTATACTAAGAACAAGATTTCAAAGTCAATTGCAATATTATATAAAGTTAAAGACTTATTAAATTGAAAATCATTATATACCTTGTATTGCTCCCTAGTGCTTCCATACATTACCTATTGTGTGGAAGTATGGGGAAATACATATAAAACAAAAACCAATTCAATATTTATGCTACAAAAGAGAGCCATATGAATAGTAAAGAAAACCAACTATAGGGAGCCAACAAACTCCCTATTTATTGAACTAAAGGCCCTAAAGTTTAAAGAATTAGTAGAACTAAAAACATTACAAATTATGTACAAAGCAAATAATCATCAATTGCCAGAAAGTATCCAAGGGTTGTTTACAGAAAGAGAATGTCAACATGATTTAAGGGGAACTTGTATGTTTAAAAAGAACCAAGTGAGGACCAATGCAAAATACCATTGTATTTCAGTTAAAGGTGTAATTCTATGGAACAGCTGTCAAGAGGAATTAAAAATATGTGGGTCACTTAGCAAATTAAAGAAGCTATTTAAGAATAAAACACTGAAACTATATGAAAAAATTTAAAGAGTGATAAATGAAAGCGGCTTTTTGTTGTATTTTGGATTGTGGAACTGTATTGATTAGCAAAAATAATGTTATTGTAGTCTAGTTATACTAGCTTGTCAACAGTATATTGATGTAAAACAACAGTTTTTTTTTCTTTATTTTTATTTTATTTATTAAAAGATGAGATGTTTTAAAAAGGGTAGGCATTATGAGCAAGAGCTTCAGCCTACACCTGTTCAGACTAATGTAAATATGTTGTTGTACATTAGCTCAGTTGTGTTGAACCTAAGTTGTCTGTCTGGAAATAAACTAAACTAAACAAACATGAAGAAACAGAACAAACTGAGACAGACTAAATCCAGAAGAACTGTGGCAATGTCTCTAAAACGCATTTCTTCTCTCCATTGAGGTCAGCTGCCAATATAAACATGAACATATCTGAGAGTTGCTTTATAGTAGAAATTAAAGTTGTAATTCTAATTGGAAGCAACACTGACACATTAAACTGCTCACTTCTAATAATATATTGTTTAAAGTGCTGTATAACCAAAATGTCATGACTTCACTGGAGTGCCAAAATGCAGAGATGGTGCAAACATATCCACCTTGCTACTGTATGATAAGATGCTTTCTTAACTGCGGTTTTCTTTCTTTCTTGGTAATTGAACCACTGATGGCAGAAGGAATATTCTGACATTGTCTTTCATACTTTTCTCAACCTTGACAGTGTAATTTACATGACAGTTAATGTGACAGTCAAAAGCATCCTGATTTTCATTCAAAATATCTTAAATTGTCTTTCAAAGACGAACAAAGCTTCAAAGTAATTAATGTCAGAATTAAAATTTTGGGGTGGAGTATCCCTTTAAGAACATGCCCTTGTAATGCAGAGCACTTGGGTATGAGTCCTGTGAAATGAATTACAGAGTTGCACAAAAGAACCCAAAGCCTTATAGAAGGAAACTAAAACAACCTGGTTGCTTCAGTAAAGATATTTTTAATCTCACGTTTGCTCTTGTTAGTACTATTGATCAGGTTTAGTGTTCTATATTTTCGGTTAGGTTAAGTGATATAGTATTTTCAAAACCATTAAGTGTTACTTGTAGTGCCACTCACCGAATATTTCATTTCCAAACTGCCATTATATTTACAGCAACCGACATATAAAGCACTTGCATGGTAACATTTGTTTCACAGATGATTCAGCATATTATTTAGTGCCAGTCACTGGACATTTAATTTGCTGTGAAACGTGCTACAAACAATGCAATATAATTTTCCAAGCACTTTTTTCATGACACTGGGCTTTTTAGTAAACCTGCATCTGCAGTGGAGAAAAAAAAATTATAATGCTTATAGTACCTCTTGTGAATGTGTCTTGTGAAAAGTGCAGGAAGTGTACCAGAAGCAATGCATTTCAGGTTTTGCAGGAAGGTGTATGTAAGCAGGAACATATTTCCAATAAGTCTGGGTTGACATAGAGGCCCACACTTGGTATTAAGATCCATCTCAAGTCATCTGAGCAACGTGTCTCAAATGTTTCTCCTGTGACCTTTTGTAATCGGATTTCAAGGGGAGAGTTTCTGCTGTTGGTACCAGACGGTGACATCACTTGTGATTGTCTAGACAGGACTG
Source organism: Carassius auratus (assembly GCF_003368295.1). Taxonomy (NCBI): domain Eukaryota; kingdom Metazoa; phylum Chordata; class Actinopteri; order Cypriniformes; family Cyprinidae; genus Carassius; species Carassius auratus. Next base: position 10,879,860 of record NC_039283.1, read on the forward strand.
TTTAGTGTCCTTCTGATGCTGACTTTGTCAAGGTAAAATCATCATGCTGGCAATGTCGATTTTTAGTTATTCACATTAATGAAATTAATGGTTACATTGTCATTCTCATCTAGAGTACAAATTAGAGGGGCTGTCACCATTAAGGAGACAAAATAGCCGCACCAAAGGACACTCCACTCATGTGAAATAAACCAGGGAATACATTAAAGCCAAGTGCTAGAATTCCAGAAAAGGCCATTGAAATGGATTTTATTAATCGACTTGAAGTTCCCAGCCGGGGTAAGACTGAATGATTACATTCATATTGGGCACAGTGAACATTCTTGCCCTTCTATGACACAATTCAATTTGGCCGCTGTACATGAGTGCCGTGAGACTTTGCCAGAACCGCTCCCTGAGACTGGGGCGTACGTGCCGACTGGCAGCATCCTCTTCAGAGCCCCCTCCTCTTTCCTCTGTCTCTCATTCTTCCCTCTCCAACTTTCTACCTCAATTCTTTATCCTATGCCTCTCTCTGTCGCCCTGTGTGCCAGCCTCACCCCATAATAACTGCCTGATGCCTTTGTTTTCTGCCACTTGTTCACAAACACAAATGTACAACCACGCAGATGCACACATTGCTTTCTTTATCCTTGACCAAGAAGGGGATAAAAAAGCAGCAAGTGGGCGAAAGAGGTTTTGTGTTAATTGCATACACGGAGCATTACTAGTCGCATAATGAAACCTAGTTTATGGTAAGACACACACTACATCTGGCATTGTTGCATAGTATTATTGAGCGCACCTGTGGGCTCCTTGATTGAAGCTTTTAAACGGCGCTGGTTTAAGCACGGAGTGTGATTTCTCTGTTCTTCTAGGAGGCAAGAAGTTTATGATGGGTTTTAAGGAAAGCCTATTTTTGACATTTAAATCTTTTACAATTGTTGCTTTATATTTGTGTCTTAGGTACGGCCCGAGAGCGCTAGCTGTTATTTCATAGTTTTATCCCTACTAAGAATATTTATTGTTGTCAGCCAATTTAACATTGTAAATACACAGTTTGAACATTAACACTGTACTGTTCTTAAATACAGGTAAATGAAAGACTTAAATTTAAAATTAAAATGTGTTTTAACAAAAGTTACATAAATGTACAGTACTTAAATATATATATATAAAAAAACCTTACTCAAATATTAAATTAAAATGTATTAACATTACTATTTAAATTAGTGATTCCCCTGTGTAACCACTATATTTTAGTTTTATTGTTGCTAATGATGATAACACATACCTTTAGATTTTAGGATAGGTATCATGATTAAAATATTGTAAAATGTTATTAAAATAACAATCTTAAGTTTAATATAATGTAAAAGTTTATTACCCTTTTACAACCATTTAGCTGACGTTATTTCAGTCATATTTTAACGTTGAAGGTTGATGTGCCGGAAGTGTTTCAACCGTTCAGCTTTAAACGTTGAATCAAAGTTGTTTCAACAATGAAACCACAACTGACCTAATAACTGACATTCATTGCTGGAAAGGGTTCAAATATGCCAAAAGGTGCTGGAAAACCTGAGAAAGTGAAGGATCTAGAGGTTCGGGACAAAGGACTCATGGAACCTTGGGCGTAGCCATCCAAGCCTGCATTTATTTTAAATATTTTTTACTATTTAAAATAACAAAATAATGAAATGTAATTTATTCCTGTGACATAAAGCTGAATTTTCAGCATCATTACTCCAGTCTTCAGTGTCACATCCTTCAGAAATCATTCTCATATGCTGATTTGCTGATTATCAACATTTAAAACAGACAAGTAAATTTTTTTCAGCATTCTTTGATGAATAGGATCCAAAGATCAGCATTTATGTGAAATAAAAAGCTTTCGCAACATTATACACTATTCCATTAAAAAGCTTAGCGTCAGTATAATGCTGTTCTTCTGAACTTTTGATTCATCAAAGAAACCTGAAAAAAAATCTACTTATGTATTTTCAACATTGTCATAATTATTAATATATTTCTTTGATGTAATAAAATCAGCTTTGGAATCTCAGTAAATTACAGTAAATTAATTAAACTTCATTAATAGTTGGAAGAAAAAAAAAAACTAGTCAAAGTGATTAGAATTAGATTACGGAGAGACGGATAGAAGTGAATACTGACGGAGCGCACCAAGCAGGTAATTAGCTGCAGTCTTTAGCAGGTAAGGTTGTGTGAATGTACAATGATAAGCACAGAGTAATTCCAGCAGTGGAAGATATTCCATAGAACACAGACAGGACAGAGGAAAAACTCTGGTCAATGAGCATCTGAGACATCAAACAATATGACAACAAGAAGGGGAAAGAGATTGTTAAAAGAAGCCAAATAATGAGAGGGGATAAGGAACAGGTGGTGAAGAATTAACCTAATGGAAAGTGAAAACAGCTGTCAGTAATGAAAAAGAGAGCGTGGTGGTGAATAGTGTGTATGTGTGTGTGACCAGCAGAGGGAAACAGAGAAAGAGACAGGATCATGACAGTAGCACGCTAGATAAGTAACATTAATTAATAAACATGTATATTGTACTAAAAGCTAACTTTTAAAAATGTAACGTTACGTAGAAGTTGCTAAATAAGTTACCAGTTATCAGTTTATCAAGATATCTAGACTACTTTTAAAACATAAACCCATTCAATTACATCCATTTCAACATTTAACATTAAGCTTTGGTACTGTAAATGGCTTATTTAAAATGTTTCTGTAAAGTCTTCCTTACTTTCTTCTTATATGAATCTCTCTGAAGGCTGTGACGCGCACTGACTGAAGGCCGCTGAAGTGGGAACAAACGGCTCGAAACAACACAGGGCTAGAAATACAGTTTAAGAGAAATAATACAACATTGAACCAATTTTAATGTTTTGTTCTGAAAAAAATGTTAATTTAATGGTTTTATGAATTTATACTAACCTTCGTCTGATGAAAATCTCTCAGAAAATCAGCGCGAGCAACAGCAAAGCATCTGAAGCTGTGAATAAATGGCTTGAAACAACTTAATGCCAGAAATACAGATAAAAAAATTACAACATCAAACAACGTTTAATGTTATGGTAAACATGTTTTTTCAAAATGGTGTTATGTATTCACACTTACCGTCGTCTGAAGTAAATCTCTCGCTGTCGCTGTCAGCCAGTAGCCCCTAACTGCAGAACACAAGCTAAGCTCAACTGTCAAAGCGCCCATGCAGATTTGAACAACAAGCGGCGGGAGGAGTAAGAACAGTGAGTTGATTCCGAAAATCAGTGAGTTGATTCCATTATCCTGCTGGAAGTAGCCATCAGAGGATGGGTACATGGTGGTCATACAGGGATGGACATAGTCAGAAACAATGCTCAGGCAGGCCATGGCATTTAAACGATGCCCAATTGGCACTAAGGGGCCTAAAGTGTGCCAAGAAAACATCCCCCACACCATTACATCACCACCACCAGCCTGCACAGTGGTAACAAGGCATGATGGATCCATGTTCTCATTCTGTTTACTCAAAATTCTGAGTCTACCATCTGAATGTCTCAACAGAACAGGCAACATTTTTCCAGTCTTCAACTGTCCAATTTTGGTGAGCTTGTGCAATGTGCAAATTCTGGCCTCTTTATCCTATTTGTAGTGGAGATGAGTGGTAACCGGTGGGGTCTTCTGCTGTTGTAGCCCATCCACCTCAAGGTTGTGCGTGCTGTGGCTTCACAAATGCTTTGCTGCATACCTCGGTTGTAACGAGTGGTTATTTCAGTCAAAGTTGCTCTTCTATCAGCTTGAGTCATTCGGCCAATTCTCCTCTGACGTCTAGCATCAACAAGTCATTTTCACCCACAGGACTGCCGCATACTGTACGTTTTTCCGTTTTCACACCATTCTTTGTAAACCCTAGAAATGGTTGTGCGTGAAAATCCCAGTAACTGAGCAGATTGTGAAATACTCAGACCGGCCCGTCTGGCAGCAACAACCATGCTACGCTCAAAATTGCTTAAATCACCTTTCTTTCCCATTCTGACATTCAGTTTGGAGTTCAGGAGGTTGTCTTGACCAGGACCACACCCCTAAATGCACTGAAGCAACTGCCATGTGATCGGTTAATTAGAGAATTGCATTAATGAGAAACTGAACAGGTGCTCCTAATAATCCTTTAGGTGAGTGCATTACTGTTCATTACCTCTATTACCAAACTACAAGAAACCCCGAGATACAACACTTCCGCGAATAATGTGGATTTTATTTAATTTGTGGATTTCATTTTATTTAATCACTCAAATTCTCAATTCTGTTCAAAAGACTTGTTTAGATTAATACAATTTGGATTAATTTAAACTAGTCTACATATTTAAAATTACTGGACGATAAATTTTTAACTGATTAACACCCCGAAAAAAAAACATTACAGCGCTCCCTTAATTAATTAACCATGGTACATAAAAAAATAAAAATTAAATAAAAACATGATTTTTGTACTCACCATGGTAACGTCTCGGTTACATATGGTAACTCTCGTTGCCTGAAGGAGGGAACGGAGGCGCTACGCCACGTCAGTGACCGAAGAATATGTGATATCGCTTCGATAGACCAATCTACTTCGAGTGTAAACTAAACGAGCCAATGCACATTGGCATGCAATTATTGCATCCAGCTTCCGCTGATCACTGCGTGAGTATAAGAGGGTAGCAGGTGCAATGCATACCAGTTTTTTGCTGAGGAGCCGAGCTGTAAACCCTGCAGCTCAGCGGCGGTACAGCAACCATGGCGACGGGACATGGCGTCTCCGTTCCCTCCTTCAGGGAACGAGGGTTACCATACGTAACCGAGACGTTCCCTTTCAGTCGGTCACTCTCGACGCCACGTCGGTTACTGACAAATATAGGATCCCTATCAAAGCGCCATGGGTGCTGCCCCTTCCAGTGCCCTGTGCGAGCTGCCTGTGCCCCTATTAGGTGTAGGCCGGGGCTCAGAACAAGTAGCTCCACTCACCATTGTCAAAGCACTACCTCACTGGGTGAGATTGGATAACACTGGGAAAACGTACCCGGTCCGCTTGGAGCCGGGACGCTGCGGAGGCCCCATCCTTCCTGAAGGAGGTCTCGGAGGCAAATACACATATAGCACCCATTTAAGAGTATATGGAGAAATTTGAGGTGATTAAAACCCTCTTGGGAAGGCAGAAGTCTGCCGGGGAAACACAGGCTCTAAGGCTATACCGTGGTTCCATGGTTCTCACGGATTCATCATGAAGGTCTGACGCCGGACGTTCCGCCGCGTCCAGCTGCTTAGGGTGATGGAGGATCTCAACATGGTCTACAGTACGGACACTCTGGAGTGATTTAAGCAAGCCGACACTAACTGGGGCCTCTCAGTGCCACTACCCAGGAGGATACTGGCTCTACACGAAGGCTATAGAACCTAGCGAACGTGTTAGGGGGCGCCCAGCTCTCAGCTCTACAAATATCTTTCAGGGAGGCGCCACGAGCCAGCGCCCAGGAGGATGCAACACTTCTAGTTGAGTGAGCTCGCCACCTGAACGGGCAGGGCACATCCTGAGCCTGATAAGCCAGGGTTATGGCATCCACAATCCAGTGGGCCATTCTCTGCTTAGAGACGGCACTCCCCTTCTGCTGGCCTCCAACAGACAAAGAGCTGGTCTGAGGTCCTGAAGCTTTGTGTCCGGTCTACGTAGCACCTTAATGCTCGGACGGGACAAAGCACAGCCAGGGCTGGGTCTGCCTCCTCAAGGGGCAGCGCTTGCAGGTTCACCACTTGGTCTTTGAAGGGTGTAGTGGGAACCTTGGGCACGTAGCCAGGCCGGCGCCACAGGATTACCTGGGAGTCAGCCGGCCCGAACTCTAGGCACGAATCGTCGACCGAAAATGCATGCAGGTCCCCTACCCTCTTGATGGAGGCCAGTGCAAGCAGGAGCAGAGTTTTCAATTAAAGAAACTTCAGCTCAACTGAATGCAAAGGCTCGAATGGGCCCTACTGTAGGGATTTAAGCACTAGAGACAGGTCCCAAGAGGGTATACAGGGGGGCCGGGATGGATTTAACCTCCTGGCCCCTCTAAGGAACCTGATGATGAGGTCATACTTACCCAAAGACTTCCCATTCACGGGGTCATGGTACGCAGCAATAGCAGCAACCTGGACTTTGAGGGTGGAGGGAGACAGCCTTCGCTCCAACCCTTGCTGCAGAAAGGATAGCACGACCGCAATCGGGCATCTTCGGGGTCTTCTCGCCGAGAAGAACACCACTCAACGAACAGGTTCCACTTTAAGGCATAGGCGTGTCTCGTAGACAGTGCTCTTGCCGAAGTGATGGTGTTCACTACCTCTTGGGGTAGGTCACCTAGAACCTCCGCATCCTGTCCAGGGACCAAACATGGAGTTTCCAAAGGTCTGGACGCGGGTGCCAAATGGTGCCCCATCTCTGAGTCAGTAAATCCCTCCTCAGAGGAACCGGACAAGGAGGGGCTGTCGAGAGGAGCACTAGTTCAGGGAACCAGGTCCGAGTAGGCCAATATGGACTTTGCACAATGTCTGTGTGAGAAGGCTCACTGGGGAAAACGCATACTTGCGTAGGTCCCGAGGACAGCTGTGTGCCAGTGCGTCCGTGCCGAGAGTTCCCTCGGTCAGGGAGTAGAATACCTGGCAGTGAGAGGTCTCTGGAGCAGCAAACAGGTCTACCTGAGCGCCTCTGAACCGCCTCCAAATCAGCTGGACCGTCGGGATGGAGTCGCCATTCTCCCGGGAGCATTGCTCGAGACAGCTCGTCGGCTGTACGACTGAGCAGGCCTGGAATGTGAACGGCACAAAGTGACCTCAGAGCCTTCTGACTCCAAAGGAGGAGGTGGCGGGCGAGTTGCGAGATGCGATGAGAGCGCAGACCACAGTCGCAGTGTTGTCCAATCGGACCAGCACAGGCTTGCCTCATAAGAGACCTTTGAGACGGTTCAAGGCAAGGTACATTGCTAACAACTCTAGGCAACTGATGTGCCACTGCAGCTGCGGGCCCGTCCAAACCCCTGAGACTGCATGCCCGTTGTACATGGCCCACCAGGCAGGGGTGGAGGCATCCGTGTAAACCACAGCATACCTGGAGATCTGCTCTAGGGGCACCCCTGCCCAGAGAAATGCAAGATCTGACCACGGAGTGAGGGTTTGGCGACAGGCCGGTGTAACTTGGACCTGGTGAGTGCCGCGCTTCCACGCCCACCTCAGGACTCGGCCATAAAGCCAGTGCTGGAGCGGTCTCATATTTAATAGGCCAAGCGGTGTAAGTGCCGCTGCGGCCGCCATATGCCCCAGGAGCCTCTAAAAGAGTTTCAGTGGGACCGCTGTCCTGCTCTTGAACGTATTCAAGCAGGCTAGCACCGACCGCGCACGTTCCTCTGTGAGGCATGTGAGGCATATTCCCGCAGTGAGAACATGACTCATCCACGAAAGCCACCTCAGCGTGCTCGACGCCCAGACACATGAGACAGCGATCGTGACCATCACCCGGTGCCAGGTAACGACCGCACCCAGAAACGCACGGGTGAAATGACATCCTTAAAAGGACGATCCGTCGTCTTTACAAAGACACACCCGTGAAGCTCTTTTAGAGAGAATTTGCTCTTTTAGGAAATGCTCTTGCCGCTTGCAACACGACAGGGGTAGTGCAGCCCGAAGTGTGCAATCCACTCGACACAGGAACGACCGCCGCTGAAGCGCCATCTCGCCATCTCGCCAACACATGAAGCTTCCGAGAGCGTGCTGAACTCATAGTTCACAGCAGACACAGTTGAGCAGAGCGATACTAATGCTCGGCTCCAAAGCGAAAAGCTGGTATGCATTGCACCTGCTACCCTCTTATACTCACGCAGTGATCAGCGGCAGCTGGATGCAATAATTGCATGCCAATGTGCATTGGCTCGTTTAGTTTACACTCGAAGTAGATTGGTCTATCGAAGCGATATCCCATATTCGTCGGTCACCGACGTGGCGTTGAGAGTGACCGACTGAAAGGGAACCATAAATTAACTACGGTACACTAACCATAGTTTTACGTGGTAGCCTATTTGTAGTAAAACAGCCGTTATACAAATGGCAGTCAAACTGCCAAAAATCATGGTATACACTTTTACTATTATAAAAACATGGTTATGTTTTTATGAGGGCTGGTGTACTGGAAATCTCTGAACACTTCTACTGTGTGTGATCACAAATATCGTGCATCCGGAAATCTCTGTGTATCTCGAGTGTGTAGTCGTGTATGGCACTCAGCATACTTGCCTGGGAGATTTTCGTACACCTTAAGTTTCACTGAAATTTCCCATGTCAGACTTATCCCGGAAATTCCTCTTTTCATGCAGTGATACTGTCTAAAAGATTTACTCTCATAAGTGATTTCATTTCTCTAGTTAACATTGTTTGAGTTTAGAGAGAGATAAGTATTGGGTCAGTATGCAAAAAAAGTAGGGAAAACTAGCGTTAGCTTCATTTTCTTGCCAAATATTTTTGTAGACCAAAAGCAGTGAGGTATGTAGTGTATCTTTTTGTACTAATTCAAATAAAAAGCAACCATATTTATCATTTTATAGCTTTCCCACTGACAAAAATGTAAAAGGTTTTGGATTTGGGCTATACAAAGAGAAGAAGTGGTCGCATTTACTGTGAGGAAAGGTAGCACTTTTGTGTGATAAGCTTCACGTTGGGTGGTTCTTTGCCTCCACGTTGTGCATTTCAAATCCTTTAATGCTTGGCAAACTGTTGATTATCTCTTACATATTTAATTGTACTTGAGGTAAAAAAATATTGTAAAAGTCATTTTATAATAAATTCTAAATTAAGACATGAAAACTGGGAAGTTGAAAAGTCAATGGAGCTGATTAGTGACCCTCTGCTTTTATCTGTTTCGCAGTGCTTAATTTGTAAATTGCGAGGTCCCGGAACAAAGTGGGGTAATAGATCTGGCATGTGATTACAGAAGGGAGAGGTAACGGAACATTCGCGCAATCACATTGCTGGACCAGTTGATTTTAAGAGTGTGCACCAGTTGCATTTAGTCTGTAAGATCATGAATAACATGGAAATGCCATGCAATTTTAAATATATTATTTCCAGGCCTAAAAACTTTTTGAAAAAGTTGTGGAATTTAATTTTTCAAATCTCTGTGTAATAGAGTTATATTTAATCAGGTCCTACATTTCTGTGGGGGACCATGTGTAGCTATTTCATATGGTTTTAATAATTCTCGCAGCTTTCAAGTTTATAATGAGGGGAATTCCTGCATTTATCTAACCTAGCTTAGGTTTGAATAATAAAATAAATCAATACAAACTATTAGATTAAATCAGTCATTTGAAACCAGCCTTTGAATCCATGAACTCTCTCGGAGCGCTCTTGAAGATTCACATTTCGATTACGGTGACTAATCAGGTAATTGTTATATTGTCATAAAATATTGTCATGTATCAGACTGTATGTAGACAAATTAACATTAGGGTATATAAAAACAAGCTCAAATGGAGTTAACAAGGTCTTTGGCCGCGAATGAGGAAATCTGTTTTTTGTCCACCTCTGACGAGGATGCAGCCGTGTGGATGTTAGTGCTGATTATACACGATGGAAAAGTCAGGTATTCCTATGTTTGAGTGCTACAAAGATCCCACAACTCTTGGTCCAAGATGGACAAGGTGGCTGACATCATTTGAACTTTACGCTGAGGACGCAACAGCGGCAGTTCGGAGCACTTCTTTTGCATCATATTGGATCTGATGTTCAGGATATTTTCTCACCCTGCCGAACACAGGAGAGGCTGTTGATTATAACAAGGCCATTGCAGCTTTGAATGCATACTTCGTTCCCTGCATAAATAATGCATATGCAAGGCAATCATTTTAGAAACTTTCCCAAAACCCCGGGGACATGGTTCAGCAGTTTACAACGCATCTCAGACAGGCAGCAAGAGACTGTGCATTTGTGGTTTACATGAATAATCAGATTCAGGATGCCATAGTAGGCAAATGTTCGTCAACATATGTGCGCCGCAAACTTTTGGAGGAGGGACCTAACCTCACACTAGATCATGCATTGGAGGTTGCTGCGCTCTGTGAATGGATAGAGGAATAGATGGGTGCATAATCGGTAAGTTGTGACGGCTGACGAAAGGACAGTCTGGAAACAATAGCGAGTACAAGTATTTAATGAGATGATGACATGATGAGATTATGGTACAAAGACACACAAAGACGATGATATGGCAACACTCCAGAGGGATGGTTAAGGCGGTGAGAAGTCCAGACGGTAGTGGAGAGCAGGTGAGGAATCCGGGTGTTGACGGCGTGAGGCAGCAGGAGAGAGTGGCACAGGAACTGCGGGGAACAGAGCCGAAGGTAAGTGTCCGTGGCTGAGTGATCGTGCAGAGAGTGGATGAGGTTCTGGGGAAACACAAACATCCTACGCAAACTACACAGAAGCCAGACGGGGGTTAACACAAAACATGAAACAACGATCTCACAAACACAAGACGTGAGACAAGCCATTATATAGGAGATGGGTAATGTGTGGCAGCTGTTGCTGATACAATTAACGGAGACGCCCACAACTAATCAGTGCAGACGCGGAACACACAGAATTCACCACAAAGTGTAAACAACCCGAGATCACGGTTTACCAACCGTGACATAAGTGAGACATCTACACCTGATAAAGAGTCTGTGAATCATGTCTGGAACAAAAGGAGGAAAGCAAATGAAATGGAAATTCAAGGGAAAACAACATGCAGAATGCAGTAAGGAGAATAAACAGTGCTATCGCTGTGGTAATTCTGATTACTGAGTTCAGATGTGCCATAAATGTAAAGGACAAGACAATTTCTCAAAAATGTGTAAAACTAAAAATGTAAAGCAGCAAACAGTAAACCAAGTTGAAGGTCATTACATGGATGATAGACTAAATGTTTGCTTGGGAAATGACAATTTAAAGATGCTTGTATACTCAGGTGCAACCAGCAATATCATTGATGAAAGTATGAGGGAAAAACTGAAATCAATGAATATCAAATGCCATTCATACATACCAGAAACAGAGAGGAAATCAGCAGAGTTCATTGTCATCAAAGGGACTGGATAACAGTTATTAGGGAGAGATACTGATATAAAACCTGGAGTACTGAAGATAGGCACAAACATCGCAGCAATAATGGACATCAACGTACACTTCATTCACAATACCCAAAAGTTTTCCAAGGAGCTGAAAATCAAACAAACCACTTAATATATTGACCCAGTGGCACAGGCTCCAAGGCGAATACCATTTAATCTGAGGGGTCACTAAAGGGGTAACTAAAAATGGACATCATAGAAGAAGTGAATGAACCTACACCATGGGTTAATCCAGTTGTAATAGTGCAAAAAGCCAGTTCTGAAATCAGACTATGTCTTGACATGCGACAAGCCAATCAAGCAATCATTAGAGAGCGATACCCCATCCCCACTGTCGATGAACTCTTACAACGCATTAACGGATCCATATACTTTAGCAAGCTAAATCTCTGTGGATACCATCAACAGTATTTGACACCACAGTCTCGTCAGATTACCACATTTGCAGTCCACAATGGGGTAATGGGCTCATCTTTGGAGTATCGTCTGCAAGTGAGCAATACCAACATGAGATAGCCTCTGCACTTGCTGGAATAGAGGGAGTTGAAATCATCTCAGATGATGTGATTGTTCATGCAGCTGATCAGGAAACACATATACAACGTCTACATGCCGTCATGAAGCATTTGAGAGAGTGCGGCCTAACCCTGAATCCTTTAAAATGTCAGTTTGGCATGGATCGCTTAAATTTCTTGGGAATTCTGCTCACACAAAAAGGTATTGGTCCCACTAAGGAGAGAGTCAGAGCTGTGGCAGAGGCCAGAGAACCACAAACGCTTCAGAAGTTTGATGCTTTCTTGGACTCGTCAGTTACAACAGTAGATTTATTCCACAATTTGCAATACTAGCGGAGCCCTTGAGACGTCTTACCAGAAAAGACTCTGAGTTTGCCTTTGGCCAGAACATAAAAATGCATTCAATGGGCCTGTGAGAGGCTACACCCCTATGTGGCAGACAGTTTGATTTGGTCACAGACCATAAGTCATTTGAGTCAATATACGGTCCACGTTCCAAGCCGTGTGCCCGTGTGGAGCGATGGGGTTTGCATCTTCAACCATACAACGTTAAGGTTGTTTATGTTTCTGGAAAAGAAAACATTGCTGATTCATTATCACGACTCCTGGGAATGAGAGAAAAACACTCACGTTAATCGGATGAGTGTATGAGATTTGTTGCAGTCAGCGCCACCCCAAGATCCCTGACTACGAGGGAAGTGGAGGAAGCTTCGGAAAGAGATTCAGAACTCATAGAGCTGAGAAACGCAATAGAGAGTGGACATTTGGAAAAGTGTATGACGTATGCACCTGTAGCTAATGAGCTGTGTGTTGTAGGGTTTTTAGTATTACATGGAATGTGCAATGTTCTGCTGAAAAAAATACAAGCACGATCTAAAGCTGCGGAAAGATTTTGCAAATCATGTCATGGTTGTCAAGTAGTGTCTCACCCTGATGCTCCAGAACCACTGCAGCCCTCACCATTGCCAGATGGACCATAGCAAGATCTAGTAGTGGATCTACTTGGACCATTGCCATCAGAACACTCAATTCTATTTGTAGTGGATTATTACAGTAGGTATTATGAGTATGACATACTAACCTCTACCACCACAACAAAAGTTATTGATAGTCCTGAGGATATATTTGGCCGACATGGACTTCCACTCACACTGAACAATGGACCTCAATTCAATTCAAATATAAACTGTATGCGGATGAACACTGCAAAGCAGAATACTCTAATGTAGCGGTTGGAGACCGAGTTCTTCTGAGACAGGACAAGATTGACAAGTTTACCATTTTGTTTAATGTAACACCTTGCACAGTGGTCAGAAAAGCTAGGAACCAAATAACAGTGGAATCACCTACTGGAGCCCAATATATTCGCAACACAACATTTGTAAAAAAAGATATGTAGAGAGAGAAGCAGAAAACAAGCAGGACAGTAGGAAAGAGAATTATGATGATGGTGCTATAAATGCAGAGCAACAGACAATGTCAGATGACTCAGAGATGCTTGCACCTAATACTGTATGTAACCAAAATGGGGCATATGCTAAGCCCCAGAGACAAAATAAATTGCCTCAGAAATTTGCTGACTTTGTAATTGGTTGATTTTCTTAAACTGGTAAATGCAAATAATGCCATTTACATGTTCATGGTTTGTTTTAAGTTTTAAAAGGGTATATTGCTTGTTTACCAATATAGAGACAACAGTTTGTCTTAAAGTGTTATGGTTAAAGTTGTATAAGTCTATATCCGACTTTGAGGGGGATGCCATGTACTGGAATGATGCTCTGTATCTTTAAGAAATAAAAGTGCAATGCATACCGGGAGCGGGATGTTGAATATGTGTAGTGTGCTTGAGAATACGAGTAAAGATGCTGTTCAGAATCCCTATTGTCGTGTGATTAAGTTAATAAGATAAACAAGATATATAAAACTGATACAAAACACTATATGGGTGATTATTATTATTATTATTATTTTTTTTTTTTTTTTTGCTGTTTAATACACTTGGACAAAATCTCATGATATAAATGATAAAGCGCTTATGCATAGGATATTTAAAACGTACAAACGTATATTGGCTAGACGGCAGAAACTTCTCCAGTCTTCAACACACATATAAACATTATGTCTGTTAAGGCTATTGTCTGAGTAAAGAAAATTCTGTACTATTCATACATTTATTTGTTTACCCTTGATTTGCGGATAAGCGGAGATCTGTCTCCTCCAGGGTGTGCGCTGCGCATCAATCTGAGTTGGAGGCGGGGTGAAGTGACAAGGTTTCGTGAGAGGTTGAAGATCCAATGACATTATAAAGTTTTACTTACAATCTCCTTTGCTCTTTTAGAGATATTAATTTTGGATAATTTTTAACAGCACATATCTGGCTATTCTCTGTTTGCCATAAGGAAACGCCGCCCCATAGAGTGCTGGATCGGATTTCGTATGTGCCGGAACTGAATCCGGCTTTTTCCGGCACAAATTAAGCCCTGCTGTTTCAATAAATGTCCATAAACTCATACATTTCCATAAATGTCAATTCAGTGGTAGAGTTACACTCACGAGACACTGCACTTATTTGCAATCACAAAAGTATGTTATTTGCGTGTGTTTTAAGGCCTTGCCTGTGAAACGCTTTATTTGCATGCTGTACCTGTGCTGTTCTAACGTGTGCTTATTTAGAGCGAGTCCAACCAAAGTGTCCATACACTAAAATTCCGGTCAAATAGTACCTGAATATTTAGTTACATTAGTTAACATCTGATTGTGCTAATACTGTCAAAAACACACAAGGTTTACATATAAACACAGTTAATTATTAATAAAGTGAATGTAAACAGGCAAAAGAGAAATGGGTGCGAGCATCTCTTAAAGGGACAGTGCTAAACATACTGCAGCTTGTCATTAAAGGGATAGTTCACTCAAAAATTTTAATTCTGTCATTATTAACTCAGTCATGTTGTACCAAACATGTATTAACTTGTATGTATTCTTGTGCTGAACAAAAAAAAAAATATATATATATTTTGAAGAATGTAAGCAGTTGATGGTCCCCACTGACTTTGATAGGAAAAAAATATATAAAAGTGACTGGGGACTAGCAGTTTCCCATATTCTTCAAAATAACTTATGTTCAACAGAAGAAGAAACTTATCCAAGTTTAAAACAACTTGAGAGTGAAGAAATGATGAAACAATTTTCCTTAACTATTCCTTTAATGTTAATAAAATAAAACACAAAGAGAAACATATCTCCCTGCTCTTGACTGAATAACATTAATAGAGTTGCAAAAGTTCAGCAGTAATAAAATAACTTTTCTACAACTTCATATCAGTTTGAACCAAATAGTATCAATTACAGTATCGATAAGTCTTGTTATCTGTAAGCAGTGTTGCTATCAATAAAAAGTAAACAATACCCATCCCTACTGGCAAATGAGGTCAGCTTAGTTAATTTTTTTTTTTTTTTTCTGGGAATTTGGGGGGATCTGTGAAAAAAAAAGTGATTTGGGCTGTTTTGATTAGCGATTTGGTTGGTTTTGTTTCACTGCCCTGGCAACACTGCTTCTGAGTTGTTTCACCAAGTGTATGGTGTAAATATTGGATATGGGTCACTGGTTTTCAGAAAAAAAGGGATATAGTCAACATATCAGAATTGCAGAATTTCTAGTAAATGCGGCCTTAGTTACAGGTTCATGTAAACCATCTGCAATTTGATGGATCAAATAATTTAAAATTTAAAAAAAAATAATTTAATAAATGATCAAAAAAATAATTTAATATTTTTGACAAAAGCACATGACAAATTGTATGTGTTTTGACCTTGCAGTGCTGCATACACACAGCAGAACACATATAACAACGTTACAAGGCCATTAGTCTAATATTACACACAGCCTACAGGCCTTAAATGAGGCATGAAGAAGCCTTTGAAATTGTATCTGTTTTTTATATGCTTTGCTAATAAATACTCTGTGTTCTGTCACGTAAAATGTTAGTTTTGGTCCTCAGGCTTCATTTACTCTGGAGAAAGGAGAAAATATATTATTTAACTTAAGTTTTACATGATGGATGGAATAAGTAAAAAAATTGAGCAACTTTCTTCACTGAAAAGACATCTCATTAATCCTATCACACTATGTGGATTTATTGAAGACCAAATACTGACTGCAAATGTGATTATTGCCAGATGAAGTACACATCATCTCATTAATCCTATCACACTATGTGGATTTATTGAAGACCAAATGCTAAGTGCAAATGTGATTATTGCCAGATGAAGTACACTGTGGACTTTCTTTGTGATAAACCTTTGTTTTTTTTGTTTTTTGTTTTTACAAGAAGGAGGCCCTGAATGGACACCAGATGTGTGACTTGAATGTGTGCACATATCAAGTTATGTCTCCTTGCATGCTGTGGATGAGTGAGAATGTAGGAATAGGCAGGGTGGAGCTGATGGACATTCTTCACTGCTTTTATGACTGCTGCATTCCTTCTATAAGGAAATAAACATGAATGCAAACAGCTGCTTCATGTCTATTGTATTTCAGTTGACTCTCAACATCTTCAGCACATCCCGGTCTGTCCTCTTCCACTTCTTCAGTTGAGAAGTAGTCATAATTGCCAGACTAAACTCCTCACCCTAACTAATCCTGACATAACTGTAAATATAGCTGCAAGCAACAAGAGTAAGAGACTAAGCAGATAGGAGAGTTGACAAAATGACCACAACACAAAGAAGGAACAGATCATGTGGATGCTGTGTCCACAGATTGTCCTTGTGTCAATGAGTGCAAAGTTGCAAAAAACTAGACATTGAGCTAACAATATGTGGGTCAAAAGGGATGATAGGCCATAGTCATGACTCAAATCTGCTTAATTACCAAGAGTGAATTTACCAAAATCCAAATTGTTTTCAGAACTCTTGGCAAGGTTTTGTTCTAGACAATAGACATGACATTTTTCAAGGTGGGTAAACTGAAAATGTTTTATAAACCTGATTTCTGAAATATTTATATCAGGTGCATATACATTTTAAGAAAGGTTGTTTTTTTTCAGGATATTTCACCCTAAAGAGCATGTCCACACAGCAACTTGAGCGAGAGCAAGAGCAGCCCATCAACATGCTTCATTCGGGTTAGGGAAGTTGGCAGCGCTGCACAGGACTTGTTCAAATAGAATGTCTTTAAAGAAGTGTGTTTTTGTTCAGCTGTCACAGGCTGTAAGCAAAACAGCATAACATTTCTGGGTTTTGTTGGCAATCGGTGCGTGCTCGCAACTCTTTAGCCCCCCCCACGGCACACCTCCAGGAGCTCGGCTGTTTTCTGAGAAAAGCGAAAAGCTGTATGGTTCTTTCTTTTATTAATCTGATAAAAATTGAAGACTCTTTGGAGATATGAAGGATCCAATACGAGGTCCTCAAGATTAACATGAGATTGGCAGAAACTGTGTGTTATTTACTCTTTTAATTTAGGCATGTGTAGGATTAAATAATCTAAAATATTGTCATGCAGAATAATGCGTTAATTTGTGCTTAAGTACTAATAAGCAGCCAACATGCTAGTAATATGCATGCTAGATAATGGTTAGAATTAATCCTTAACATGAAGTGTTACCAAACCCCGAAATAGAAGCCACATACAAATGCTGTGGTAAGATTGACATAATACCTTATATAGCAGTTTGATGCCTGAAAGTGTTAGGGAAGAGAAATAAATATCTTGAATACGTAGTCGTAATGGCCATCCATGCTAAATTTATTTCTCACAATTGACTGCAAGCTCTCATTAAGATGCCTCAATCCAATCAAGAACCAGTTAGTAAAACCAGAACCCCATCCTACATCTAGTCTTGTTCAATAATCGGTTTCATTCAGATGTACATCAGAATATGAAAAAAAAGATCTGTACATTTCTGAAACCCCAAATCATAATTCTTATCTCTACAACCAATTTTAATCTCGTGTCCAAGCCTAAATCCACTAGCTCTAAATCCCAACCCAAAGTGGATCCTATAGAGTAAATCCACATATGTTGTCAATGCTGGTCCATATATGCTGATAAGGACAATATTTTGATTGGCAATAATGTGTATATACAGTCTTGTTCAAAATAATAGCAGTACAATGTGACTAACCAGAATAATCAAGGTTTTTCGTATAATTTTTTATTGCTACGTGGCAAACAAGTTACCAGTAGGTTCAGTAGATTCTCAGAAAACAAATGAGACCCAGCATTCATGATATGCACGCTCTTAAGGCTGTGCAATTGGGCAATTAGTTGAATTAGTTGAAAGGGGTGTGTTCAAAAAAATAGCAGTGTGGCATTCAATCACTGAGGTCATCAATTTTGTGAAGAAACAGGTGTGAATCAGGTGACCCCTATTTAAGGATGAAGCCAACACTTGTTGAACATGCATTTGAAAGCTGAGGAAAATGGGTCGTTCAAGACATTGTTCAGAAGAACAGCGTACTTTGATTAAAAAGTTGATTAGAGAGGGGAAAACCTATAAAGAGGTGCAAAAAATGATAGGCTGTTCAGCTAAAATGATCTCCAATGCCTTAAAATGGAGAGCAGAACCAGAGAGACGTGGAAGAAAACGGAAGACAACCATCAAAATGGATAGAAGAATAACCAGAATGGCAAAGGCTCAGCCAATGATCACCTCCAGGATGATCAAAGACAGTCTGGAGTTACCTGTAAGTACTGTGACAGTTAGAAGACGTCTGTGTGAAGCTAATCTATTTTCAAGAATCCCCCGCAAAGTCCCTCTGTTAAAAAAAAGGCATGTGCAGAAGAGGTTACAATTTGCCAAAGAACACATCAACTGGCCTAAAGAGAAATGGAGGAACATTTTGTGGACTGATGAGAGTAAAATTGTTCTTTTTGGGTCCAAGGGCCACAGGCAGTTTGTGAGACGACCCCCAAACTCTGAATTCAAGCCACAGTACACAGTGAAGATAGTGAAGCATGGAGGTGCAAGCATCATGATATGGGCATGTTTCTCCTACTATGGTGTTGGGCCTATTTATCGCATACCAGGGATCATGGATCAGATTGCATATGTTAAAATACTTGAAGAGGTCATGTTGCCCTATGCTGAAGAGGACATGCCCTTGAAATGGTTGTTTCAACAAGACAATGACCCAAAACACACTAGTAAACGGGCAAAGTCTTGGTTCCAAACCAACAAAATTAATGTTATGGAGTGGCCAGCCCAATCTCCAGACCTTAATCCAATTGAGAACTTGTGGGGTGATATCAAAAATGCTGTTTCTGAAGCAAAACCAAGAAATGTGAATGAATTGTGGAATGTTGTTAAAGAATCATGGAGTGGAATAACAGCTGAGAGGTGCCACAAGTTGGTTGACTCCATGCCACACAGATGTCAAGCAGTTTTAAAAAACTGTGGTCATACAACTAAATATTAGTTTAGTGATTCACAGGATTGCTAAATCCCAGAAAAAAAAATGTTTGTACAAAATAGTTTTGAATTTGTACAGTCAAAGGTAGACACTGCTATTTTTTTGAACACACCCCTTTCAACTAATTGCCCAATTGCACAGCCTTAAGAGCGTGCATATCATGAATGCTGGGTCTTGTTTGTTTTCTGAGAATCTACTGAACCTACTGGTAACTTGTTTGCCACGCAGCAATAAAAAATATACTAAAAACCTTGATTATTCTGGTTAGTCACATTGTACTGCTATTATTTTGAACAAGACTGTATATATATATATATATATATATTCCCCTCCTTTTTTTTTTGCAGATCAGGAAAAACAAACCACTTGTAACCTCAAGAGCCCCATAGTCCCATTTGAAAATTATGATTGCATAAAGAGACCAGTGGAAAGTAAAGCATGTCTATGAATTAGTGGGTGGTTGAGAGATGCTTCAGAGATTGAGCAATGGCTGTAATCAGAAACCTTTAGGTGCAGCTGATCATTGAAGCAGCAGGAGGCAGTCTGATCTCAGACACAATGACTCTGCAGAAGACTGTGCAATGAGGTCATCAGCAACCATGATCTTGTCCATAGAAGATTGCAGCACAGTCAAGAATCGTACGATCTGTACATCTGGGGAGCACACCTTGACCCTTCCAATCTATTCAGAGGGTTGTGCCCGTCGGTGCCTCTCAAACTTGACAATGTTTACAGTGGTTGAAACAATTATGTGCATCATAATAGAAAAAATATTGCACACATGACACCAGTTTTGTAGGGCAGTGGTTTTACGAGTTGTGAGAGGGGTATGAGTGTATGCGAGAAGCTTTGCAGGATTGTTATTTACTGTCGGTGAGATGGCTAGCTCAGTGTGACTGGATGCCTTTCTCTCAGACAGGAAGCAGCTGCTCTGCAGTTTTTTTTTTTTCTGGATTCTGGATTACATTTTCTAAAAGCATGTCTAATTAAATTGAAAACAAAACTTTAAGAGTGACTTGAATATTGTTTGATTTTTCATAAAAAAAGCATATCTAATTGACTGAATCTTTATTTTTATTTTTAAATACAATAAGAGACTTATGAAATGAATGAAATTAAACTGTGGTAATTAAAGACTTAAAACATTAAAAATTTAATCAATCTTTTAAAATGCATTAAAATTAAAATGAAATTGTTGAATAAAGAGTGAAATTGCTTTATTTTTTTGTAATTGTAACATTATTGATATTATTACTCATGTCTTCATATACTAACATGTCAGACACAGAAATTCTTCCTGCATTTTGCATCATGGAAATCATAGGGGACTACATCATTTTAATCAATTTATGTAAAGCTTAACATGAATTTATAATGAAAATGCATGCAATTCTGCATTGTTTGTAGCTATGTGGCAGTCAAACTTGCACAGTCAAGCACTATATGCTCCAGATTTTGCCAGTAAGCTCTGACTCTCTCCCACTCTGTTTTTCTGGTTCCTGCATGTGTTTTTTGTGTAAAATCCTGTGACTTTATATGGTCGTTAGTGAATGCCCCACATACTTTTTCATTAGTTATTCAGATATCACTTGTTTAGGCATTTGATGCTTTACAGGCACTAGATGCACAGCTGTTGTCTGGTTTAATGTGATGCATGATATGATCCCTGTAAAATCAAATCAGAAACATTCCTTGGATGTGGCTCATGAAAACTGGCATTTCATCCTAAAACTTGGGTACAAATAATTTGGCTTTTAATTATTTTTACAACAGGTAAAGCTTGCACTGTTGGTTAAAACTAGGATTGGCAGTGAAATCCAGATCTAGAAGTGCCAAATCCAAAAGTCCACAGCATTGCACACAACCCAAAGAGGAACTTCATCACTGTAAATCACATTGGCATGTCTGCATGTGCTCAGATCACACTTCAAAGGCATGGAGCCCCTCACTATCCTCACCCAGAAGCAAGGTATCCCCCACCTCCTTTCCTTTGCCACAGGAGAGAGAAGAGATTGTGTGAGAAGAGAAAGGGGGGATATATCCTGCTGGCTGGGGTTTGATGTGGATGGAGTCATTGTGGAAAGTGCAGCGACCCCAGACATAGGCTGACGGGATGGGGAAGCCCGCATGAAAGTGCTTGATTGATAGACACAACAGCAAAGAAGCCTGAGCCGGCAGGGCCTCTCAGCTCTCACAGAACTTTAATAGTCATGCTCATGAGCCGGCCATGTGCGCCCCATGCAGCACAACACAGAAAACATCAAAGGTCTCAACTTGCTCCACTTTTAAATGAGATCATGCAAACTTTTTTGTGTGTGCAGCTTCACAGCTGTAGGAGATGATGAGTGATGGCAGGACAAGTGTTTGTGGAGATCCTTCTTGTCCCGCAGGCTCTCCCACATCTGCACATGTTGGCCCCAGTCAGCTGGTGACTCTGACATCTTTGTTAAACTTCACTGCCACAATATAAAATGAGTAACTGCCAAATTCAGTTCTCATGAATTATCCATGCCATGTTTTTTTTTTTTTTTCTTGATGGTCTTGAAAAAAAGAGCTCCTGTTTTATGTTTAGCGATGTATAAAAGTACTTCACCAGTACATCAGCAGAGTCATTCCACAAAACCAGTACGATTTGAGTCCCTCGGACCTTTTAAAGTTTATTTTATCTACTGGGTCACCAAAATCTATTTTTAAAATATTATTTGTATTAATTGTAATGTCTTCTTTAATTAACCTCTATTTAAGGTTGGTTCTAGACATTTTTCAAGGTGGGTAAACTGAAAATGTTTTAAAAACCCGATTTCTGAAATATTTAAAAATTATTTATTTGAGATGGGTTCAGTCACACTCAAGGATTTAGACAAAAGAAGAAGCCAAATGACAATACAATTCCTGGATCACATTTTAGTTTGAATACCAATTTTCACCATTACCTACGACTTGGCCTCAGTAAACTCCTAATTTGCTGCTTTTTAATAGTAAGTAATCTAGTTGTTAATGGTGGGATTTAATGCTATTTCTAAAAACATGACATACATTTTATCTATATATTAGATCTGATCTTTTTTCAGTGGACACCACCTATTTTGTCATGTCCCTCATGGCTTTCTATGAAAGTGTACTTGGGATATGAATAATAAAATTAGAAAGAGTCCATACATTTAGCAATTCTCATGAATATCTAACTATACATTTTGCTGGTAATATTTTTTTTTTTTTCAAAGTAAATTAATTGATTATTCAGTAAAATCATTATTTAGCTCCGTACCTCAGTAACCCCTCAACCCCGTTACACAAATCATTCTCCCCCATAAAAATAATGAACTGATCCTTACCTGACATTATTAATAGGCACTGGCACCATATAACTCTTCTGAACGACATTGTGAGCATACACAGGCAAGTTACCACCTTCTTTTAGAACTATAACATTATTAATATTGTGATATTGTGGTTGTCAAGCTTGACGTCTCAATCCCGTTACAATAAATGGAAGTGTAAGCGTAAGTTCTAAGACGTCACGTCACATTCCAATTAAGGTCTAGCCAATCGGCTCTCAACACGGGGGATATAAAAGCACACTACTCACATCCTATTGTGTTTTGCAGATACTGCTGCTGTTGTTTCTTGCTCAAGCTGTTGTGTGATTTATCGCTTAATTTTTCCTGGGTTATTTGCATATAGTTAAGTTTGTTTCCTGCAAACTATTGAGAGTTTGACTTCCCTCTCAAGATGCACACGGGATCATTGGCATTGCTCGGTGTCGCGGTGAATGTTTGCGGTCGTTTGTGTTGGAATGATATACAGGCTTTGGAGCTTTCTCGGCAGAGGATGTAAAAGTTCTGAGTGCTTTCCAGGGTTGCCAGGTTTTCTCTAAACCTCCACTTACTACTAAAAACTAGCCCAATCGTATTTTAAAAAGGGGTTCCCCTGTAGAATTCACATTCCAAGGGCTAAATGACGACATTATTGGGGTCACCTCAACCTGCGGACAGGAAAAGCAACCTGCAGCAACAGTGTTAAAAAAAGCCCAATTTCACAAAAAAAAAAAAAAAAAAAATATATATATATATATATATATATATATATATATATATATATATATATATATATATATATATATATATATTAAAACCTTGGCAATGCCTGTGCTTTCAGAGCTGTTGCGTTGTGCTGCTTGGGTCTCAATCAACAAAATATTTCAGCTGTACGCTCACATGAACCTGCACGAATGAGGTTTCATTCGTGTCCATCTACAATTCCTGAATGCTTTGTACTGGAATGGGGTAAGTATTACGACTTAAGTCCCTCCTGTCGCATAGACCATTCTGCAAAGAGGTCTTCGCTGAATAAGAGCATCAACTTACACTTTGCAGCACACTTTACTTTGCAGGTTATGAGGAGAGCTGGTTTCCTTCAAACAAGATGCGTGAAATTGGGGTTTATATAAGACCAGAAAATATTGCCTGAGGTAGTCTGAGGGTTCATTAGGTGTTTTTTTTTTTTTTGCAAAATGCCAAGTGTGTTTTCATGCGTCTTCACTGATGAGAGGATTGAGTCTTGCCGCAGTCATAAAGCCCAGATCGGTGGAGTGTTGCAGTGATGATTGTCCTTCTTTAGGTTTCTCCTATCTCCATATATAATCATGGAGGTGGAGATGGACCAGGTTATTGGTCACCAGTCTAACCAAGGCCCTTCTCCATCAATTGCTCGGTTTGGCCTGGAGGCCAGTTCTAGGAAGAGTCCTTGGGCCGGTTTCACAAAAGAGGTTAAGTGAAAACGGAGTATGTTAACCCTGAAATGAGGGAAACTCTAGGTTTTCTGTTTCAAAATGGGAGGTTTGTAAAACCTGAGAAAATCAATTAGTCAAGCCCGTTTCTGAAAGAGAGGTAACTTACTCTATGAACCTAACCTGGTCTGGAGCAAGTTTTCTTCAGTAAACCCAGAGTTTCGTTCAGTCTCCTCCCCCTTTGTAAACACTTCATTGATGCAAGCTGGAATTTTTTTCTTAAAAAAAAAAAAAACCTCAAGAGAGATGACAAATACAAGTTATTTGAGTTGACAGCCAAATCAAAAGCAATTCATCTCAGATAAACACAGTACTGTCACTATAAAATACAAGGTTTCAACTTAAGCAGTATTTTCATAGTAAATAATTATTCTAAGGTATCATTGTAGCCACACAACTAGAACAAATCAATTGGTATTTTAATTTTCAAGATGTATATTTTCTTATCTTTTAACCAAGTATATTTAGCCAAATATTTTTAGACTATACATTCTTAACTGAACTAAGAACTTGGTTTTGTTAAGATTTCTAAAAAGTTTAAATTACTTTTAACCATTTCAAACATTCTTTGTCAAACAAGGAATTATTATTTTCTTAATTTACTTTATACCCCACAAACAACATTTGAAATTACAAAAAAAACACTGCAAAAGTCCTATCAAATTCAACAAGAGTTATGAGTTTGTGTTTTCCAGAGTACCATTAGCACTGCACTGCTTAAGTCAGTCTAGTCAAACATGGCCAATATGGTGCTTACCGGCTGTCCTTCACAGTCACCTTGATGACAAAGATGAAGTTTCCTTGGTCTTGTGGTGCTATAAACGCTCCTTTGACTGTGGTCGAAAGACAACAACAATGCCAGGTACTGGCATGCTCAGATTGCCTGGAAGATTTGTTCCACCTGGTTCACCACTGATTGAAGAAGGAGGAGTTTCACCACTGAGGAGCTGAGAAGCTTATGTGAACCTTCAATGCTGTAAAAATGTTTCTCTACCCTTCCCCAGATCTGTGCCTTGATACAATCCTGTCTTGGAGCTCTACAGACAATTCCTTGGACTTCATGGCTTGATTTGCACTCTGACATGCACTGTTACCTGTGGGACCTTAAATAGACAGGTGTTCCAAAATGTGTCCAATGAACTCAATTTACCAAGGTCAAGTTGTAGAAACATCTGATGGATGATAGGTGGAAACAGAATGCACCTAAGCTCAATTTTGAGTTGGCCAAGGCTGTGAATACTTATGTACATGTGATTTATTAATTTTTTTACATTTTTAATAAATTTGCAAAGATTTCAAACAAACTTCTTTCAGATTGTTGTTATGGGGTATATTTTTTAAAATTTTGTGGAAAATAATTTTATAAATTTTGGAACAAGGTTGTAACATACCAAAATGTGGAAAAACTGAAGCGCTGAGAATACTTTCCGGATGCACTGTACAGGGGTGTTGTATGTTTGTGGAAAACCAGAGACTGGGTGCTTCATGTGCTTCTCCATGTGGAGATCTTGATATTGAATCAGATATTGAATGCCACACAGGTTAAATGTTGTATTTTGATGACCTATCTAGTAAGTTTATAATCTTCTAATGTATACTATGTTATTGTTGTTTTAACTGCATTCGGGCTAATAAAACTCAGTTCAATTGCAATTTATATCTGTTGTCTGTCTTGGTCACATAATGAAATACAGTGTTTATTGAAAATCTTCTAAAATTACAGTGAGTTTTAGTAAATAAAACGACTGTTTATATGTTAAGCAGTATTTGTCTCTTCAAACCCATTACTATATTTAACTCCGTTACCCAAGTCTCAACCCTGTCAAACCTACATTTATATATATATATATATATATATATATATATATATATATATATATATATATATATATTTTTTTTTTTTTTTTTTTACATTTATGAAAAGTAATTTAATGTTTGCTGAACTCATTCTGAAATATTCAGAGAAATCATAAGAAAACTTATTTTAGTTCAATCTCTGAACACACTTCTTTAATAATAATCCAGTGGGGTGTTCAGAAAAGTCATATTTTTGGTAAACATTTTACCGGTTTCATGGAATGACTCAGTCTGCTGAAACACCCTACCTTTACTGCAACCAACTGGAAACTTGCATTCATTTTTGAGTGCAGTGCCCACATCTTAGAATCCAATCAACAACTTTAAGAAATTACGAAAATATAACGAGTCACTTAAAAGCTTGATCATGTGTTGAAGTCATTGAATGTATGAATTTAAATGTCTTAATATGTGGCGGGAATCAAGTCAAGTCAAGTTGAGCTTTATTGTCATTCCACTACATGTGTAGACATACAATGGAACGAAATATAATATTAAGTATAACGGAAATAAAATTAAGAGCCAGTCTCAATGTCATCAATTAGTGACCCTCATGTTCTTCTAAACCTGTATGACTTGCTTTCTTCTATGGAACACAAAAGAAAACAATTTGAAGATTACTCTAGTCAGGCTGTGCAAGGAGCTAAGGCTTACAAGCTTCAAAAAGCAAGCAAAAGTGCCTTTGTCTTAAAGGCTTGTGTGATGTAAGCCTTCTGAAGTCAAACAGTATAAAAACTTTGATTGAGAAACAGACCAACATTGCATTGTTATTCACTGAAAGTACTGATGACCAATTCATGAACATATCATTATTTTGTTATTTTCAATGAATTGTTCAATTCAGTTAAAAAAAAAAAAACTCTCAATCTGTCATTCACTGTAACGAATTAAATCTTCGTAATCATCGGGAAGAAGGAGGCGGGAACCGGTGGACAATCAAATAAGATTTAATAATGAAAAAATAAAGACAAAACAGCGCGTCAGCCCCTCACGGATGACTGACGTGCACAAATAAAAACCAAACACAACTAAAACCCAGGCCTGGTCCTCTCTCGTCCGTCACTGTCGTCGCACCGGTTTTATATCCCTCCATCTCCTCCGTGGGACTCGAGACCAGTGGGTTGAGCAGGTGCCGCTCATTTCCAATCACTCCACCGGCCTCGCTCCTGTTCCCACGTCTCTCGGCCCCGCCTCACTCGTCACATTCACAAATCAGATAGATATGGTTCTCGATTTCAAAACATACTGTATTTTACTAAGTTCTAAATGAAAGAAAAGAAACATGTCAACAACCAATGCAATGGTGAAGCTCTTGCTCTCACAGCTAATCTCTCAGCATGATAAGAATAAGGCCGGGCATACACTGTGCGATTTTCATCCAATTTTGAGCCGAATTCTGACTCGTGCGACTCTTTTTCGGGTCGGTCCGAATTTCAGCATTTTCGTGCGTAATTTGTCGTGCAGTGTTCGTGCAGTGTACAAGGGGAAACGAGAGGCGATAAGCCTCTCCCAACCGGCAATCGGTTGGTCAGATGGATTTCTGACATGTCATAAATTTTGGTCGCCTCTCGTGAGGTATCGCACTATTGAAGCAGGGCTATGAACCGATTTTCCGTGTTTCCCTCACTGCGCGTGCGTGAAACCATAAACGAAACCATGGTGCAAAATGGATTGACCATATTGGCCACGTCTTCCCGGCCACCTGCGCGTCTAGATACGACGACGCCTTTTTTTTTTTTTTGGGACGTTTCAGCACGAATAATTGCGCTTTGCGCATATCACCAAAGCAGTGCGTTTATCCCGGGAAAGCATGTTTATTCTGAAACAGCCACAGACATCTGGGTTCTGAGGGATCCTACGCGTTGATTCGGTTGATTCCTCATGTATAGTGTGAGCAGTCAAATCGCAACTTGGCAATCGGACCGTACAGTGAGAACACAAAAATCGT
Organism: Carassius auratus; assembly: GCF_003368295.1. NCBI lineage: Eukaryota > Metazoa > Chordata > Actinopteri > Cypriniformes > Cyprinidae > Carassius > Carassius auratus. The sequence goes on from NC_039283.1 coordinate 10,907,532, forward strand.
GAGCTTTGGCTTTACATCGCATGCGATCTACCCGTACAGTGGGAGTTGGTACCTTGCCGAAATCGCACAGAAATCGCACAGTGTATGCCCACCTTAAGACACTCTCACAGATATCACAGGGGAAATTAGATTACTTGACAGTGTGAGTTGTCTTCTGCTCAGCCAAAGGATGTGGAAGACCTTAGTTTTTTATCCACTATTAGGAGATAAAGGCATGTCATGGCAACTTTGTAGTGTAGTGTCTTATGTTGAATGGTTTTTCCCTAAGAAGGTTGATTTTGTGTTGTTTGCAAAATGTTGGCAGCAGGTTGTGTTGGAGTGTAACTATCACTCTCTTTCTCACACATATACTTTACTATCATCACTCCTTCCAGCCACTTCTCTGCTAGCACATGTTCTGTCTGTAACATCTCTTTCTGGCAAATCTTCAGTGGAGTAATGCCAACAGTATTAACAGTGCAGGACATCTGTTGGAAGTTCAGTTATACTTACACAGAAGATAAGGTTGTTACATGTGGAAAAGGGTGCGTTTTGCTAACAACTTTGAAGACAGCGAGCTGCTTAGATCAGCATTAAAATTTTAGGAATCAAGATTCAATTCTACCATGATTCTAAATCTACGTTTGTTTGTTTGTTTGTTTGTTTGTTTTTATATTGAGTTTACAGGCTTTGAATATGAAATGTATTTGCACATATGCATATATATTACTCACTGTATAAGAAAATTAAAAAAAATATTAAGTATAAATAATTTGTTAAAATAATTATTAACTAAATATATCTTCAACACATACAAACAAATATAAAGTAGTAAGACATAACTGACTTTTTGCAGTACATTAGCATAATAAAATCACTTTGAGTTTTTATGTTTTGTGTACTAAATTTATATTGCCTTTCACAAGGCAAAAATCTCTTTATAAAGCATTTGGAAGAGGAAAATCTGAAATACCAGTGGATGAACATTTTCTCACAGTGCCTATACAATGTGTGATGGCCTGTTGGTCTGGCCTGTTTCCTTGCGTCTGGTTTATTCTCTGTTGCAGGGGGCGTGGCTATCGTTTGTCAGTGAGATTGCGGACACCTGGGTCCAGGTGTTTCAGGCCTTCATCAACCTATCACTCTCTTTGTTGAGAAGGAGCCGTTCTCTAACCTGCACTATTTTGTTCATGCAACACGCAACAGCATACGGTCCATTCATCCAAACATGCACTTCATTCTACTGACCTTACTGACTTTCACACTTCATGGTTGTATTATGTTATGTTAGTTGTTGTATCTGTGTTTTTGTTTAGTTAATAAATTTAATTTTGTGGGTTAAAACTGCATCCTTCTATTTTTGTCATGGCTTTAGAGCCAGGTCATGACAAATGAAGCCCACAAATGCTCTAGTATTTTGCTTCAAACGTGAGACTTTTTGCAAGTTTATATGCTTATTTTATGTTTTTGATGTTCATGAATGGCAGGTTCATGTAATCATTGAACAGAGAATCTTGATACATCTTTTTTTTTCTTCTTCTTTGTTTTCTCCTCAGACCCATTTTTATACTTTTTATCAGGGCACATGTTAAGAGATTCTGGTCTGTGGTGAAACAAGAATCACACAGTGATGCAGATTTGTTTGCTGTGCGTTCATGCTTCGACTCATCCATTTCATGTTGGATTTAGAGGGTCTGGCTGTGGAGCCCACTGGAGTACAATGGACTAGTTGTCATGTTCATGAAACCAGCCTGAAATGATGTGTGGCAAGGGATGTTATGCTGCTGGAAGTAACCATTACAAGATGCCTTATGTGACCATAAAGGAATGCACATTGTCATTTAATGATGCTCATTTAGTATCAGGAGAATAATATGTGAAAATGAAATATTCTAAATACCATTACACCTTGATGACCAGACTGGACCGTTGACAAAGGATGGATCCATAGATTTATATTATTTACACCCTATAGTGATCCTTCCTATTAGCGATCTTGTGCTCAGTTTAGGTTCTTCTTCTGAGTTGAATGAAAACAGATGAAAAACAGATTATTTTGCTGCTGTAGCTCATCAACTGTCAATTACTCTCTCTCTGTTCCTGTCAGCTTTAACCAGTCTTGTCATGCTCCTCTGGCGTTTCTCACTAACAAGGTGTTTTCACCCACAGAAATGCTGTTCCCGGAATGTTTGTTGTCTTTCACACCATTTTCTGTAAACTGTAGAGACCGTTGAAAGTGAAAAATCCCAGGAGATCAGCGATTTCTTTCACATTCTCATGATCCTCAACTACAGCCACGTCAGCAGACTGTCATGCATTGTAAGGTTTCCACATGATTGGCTTCTTATAGTTTTAAAACAACTATCTCCCTATCGAGGGGCCATCAAGGTACACACAGAATTATTTGTGTCCCATATAATTCAAAGCATTTATAAAACAGTCACTTTACATTTAATGTGATGGCTCAAACTGTTTACTTTTTTTCGAAAATTGTATTCCAAAAGAAGAAGAATTAAGAAATCTGTTTTACTTTGCTGGATTTGTGGTGAACAATCATTCTTTGTAATGAAATAAATTGCATAATAAGTGATTATATTGTTTCTAAGTATTCACATCAGTGTTTACGTCAAAATCATTTCAACTCTGATGCAGATCTTGCAAAACTGTACTATCTCTATGGCTGTTTAGACGTAAGGGTTTAGTTGACTTGATCGTCTCTGGAGCTTGAAGGTTCGCGGCAGCTGTGTCCATGTCAGTGTGAGCTTTGCTGTTGTGCGTCAGATGCAATGTGTGTGAATCTCTGGAGAGATCTCTGGAGACCCTCAGGTCATGTGATTCTTCCTGTGCTGATCTGGTGCTGATCTGCCTCTCCCTCCGTCTCGATCTCCTCTAAGGTCTTGTTCCCACAGTATACTGCTTTCTTGCTTCAGGACAAAGTGTAATGTAAGCAGCTGCTGTGGATCCATCTGATATCAGAAAAACATCCGATTGTTTTGCTTCTTCTGTGTCCAAAAATCCATGTTTTTTTTTTTTTTTTTGGTTCTTCTATTTTGGACAATCCACTGTAACCTACTAAAGGAACCACTCACATACTTACTCACCTGGTTCTTGCCCCCTGTGAACCACACAGAGAGGAAAGCCCACCTACCTTGAAGTCAGTTCTGTTCGTTTAGCCCCTGAACCCAGGCCTGGCTGGTGCATTTGCACAATTTCTTCCCGCATCTCTTCAAAACCACATCTGGCAAAGTTTAGTTGTGACAAGGTCCATTGAGCTTTCAGCTTATTGAATTCTGCACTTAAGGTCTCTGTTTTGTGAGAGTGTGTGTGTAATTGAGAAAAAGTGAAGTTAAAAGGGGAAATGTGTAGTCTGTAAAGATAATTATCAATAACCAAACACATTTCAGATGTGTTGGTAATGGAACACCAATTAGATGTTTTTGATGTGTTTCTGATGTTTCAGACTGCCTTGTATGTTTTTTGATATGGAAAACTGATTGTGTGCATAGTGCATCTTGTACCCTGAGATGTACAGGCAACAAACAAATACAAAGGCAGTGTTGTCTCCATGCATTTAGGTCATCTACTCCATTCAGGGAAGGGGGAAATGCTTGGCAGGAACCACAGCAATTAGAGACACAGAAAACCTACAACACTGCAACAGTACTTGTTGCAACAAACCATCTGCTCATTTCACTTTCACTTCTCACTCATCCACTGTCTGTGCTTTGAGAGTAAAAGAGTAAAAGAGAAAATTGAAACTTCACTAAGACTGGCCAATTTTGGCTTAGCAACTGCTGACATCTGATATATTGTAAGACAAGCTTTTGCTCTTGTTTAATGAAATGGAAAAACAGAATCTATCTGAATGAAATGATCTAGGAATAAAAACCTACATTTGGCAATACTCCAAAAATTTACCTATACATACAGTTCACTGCAGAAATGAACACTAAAGGCAATAAAACACAATTTGTATTATTTTTCACACAACTCATGATTACAGGGGCATTTATCAATTAATAATGACTTATTTTCATGTGTTTCCTTGCACAATACTGTGTTATGACCTCAAAACACTTTTGCACTTATCAAAATGTAAACTAACATATTCTGATGTTTGTGTCACATAACAAGTGCCATGCATGATTTTTCAAATGTTGTAAACATGCTTGGTAGCACACTTCGTAAAGTATTGCGATGTGAAGAGCTAGTCCTTTAAAACATTAATCACAAAATTTAATAAAAGTGCTCAAAGACCTGAAGAAACAAGCTAAAACAGCATTTTAACTCAAGTTTGTTTTTGTTAACACTTGGTTAGCTTGTTTCTATTGATTACATTATTTTCAAAAGCAGCAGAGCACAAGTTGTTTCATTTCCGACCTGTAACAATAAAATATTGCCAGATTCACATCGATCTGTTCTGGGTGAAACTGAACACGGTTTTATCGACACTCGTACAGAAACGTACAGAACATAATGAAATAGCATTTTGAAGAAATGTTGCCACAGGCACATTTTCCAGCTTGCGTGGGTTAAAAAAATGACAAAAATAAAGCTTTGCAATGTCACAAGACAGTCTAGACCACATAAGGATAATGTCAATCCATTTATGTGTTATGAGCATGTGCTACTGACAATCTCACTGTTCACAAATCTCTTTCATTTGTAAAGGACATCACAGGAAGTGTAATGTATTAAAGAACCTTTCTTTCCCCATCCTTCTAGCTCTTCTTTGAAGGTGGACTATCTGACTGGCCATTTGACTGAAATCAGAGAGGCCTGAGTCAGTGATCGCCTTGGCCTCAGAACAGCTCCAGAAAGCACACACAAGGGGGATTTACAAAGACAGGAACTCTCACTTAGGAGGTATTAAGCTGTCCCGCATAAAGAAGTTAATGGTGGGGCAGCTGGTGCCATAACGTTAGCCTCCATTGAGCTCAAAAGACAACACAAGATAAGCGGTAGATTAGCTCTCACCCACACACAGGCAGTCCGTACCAGTTACCACACATGCCCTCTGTGCTTAACTAAACACTTAGAGCCCAAGATAAATAGAGAGCATGGGAAAAGTGGTCAGCTTTTATGGACATACCAAGCGGAGATTTTGTAGAGGCCAGCATTTTTAGGCTTTAAGGTCAATTTTAAGAAGATAAATCTCATCCTGTCCTCTTCTGTCTGTCTTTTTTTTTTTCATGTTACATCTAACACACACGCACACATCTTCATACATGCATTTACATATGACTTCCTCACTCATTTTAATTACTAGTGAATCTGCAAATATTTTAATTGCACTAATAAATATGCACTTTCCCCTCAAAGTACAATAAACAGTCAACCATTTTTTTCAAGAAAAGGATCAAGCATCCACATCACATTTGGTTGTTTCACTGATTATTTCTAAAAATAACCTAAGTTTCTTCTTTTATTCTCCATGCTTAAAGCTATCAGGATATTGGCAAATACTGCTCATTGTTTAAAGCTAGTTGTTTAGCAACATGTTTGTTGCTAGGCACATTTGTTACTTTAGGCCTAATGGTTGTATTGCGTCATGCTGGTACCCTGTTAAACTTACCACAGCTGAGGCTTGTTTGTAAAGCTGTTGTTGATTAAAGCTATTTGATTTATGAAACGTACTTGCTGCTTAAGCCTCATCTAGTTTTGGAAATGCTGTTTCTTTAAGCTTATCCAACTATTATTTCCAACACACTGTGTTTAAGTTAGCAACAGACTTAATAACTGTATGTACACAGTATGTACATTTCGTTACTAAAGGTTGCTATTCAAATGTTAGCAACAATATCTGGGTAAGGGCAACTAACTTGTTGCTTAATCTTCAGTTATTGGCCATATGCTTGTTGTTTAATCTTTTCAGGTACTGTAGGGGCCTGCTGCTCTTCTCGCCCTCTTATTAAAGAAGAGCACCCCCTTTGCTGCTACTCTCCTCCTGTAAGGGGCATGCCTCCACAGTCTTTCTTATTTCAGAAGATCATGCTTCTCCATTCAGATTTGCCAAAGGTTTGTGGTTGTGGGTGTCAGCCTGTTCATTTGGGGAGTTATTACTCTTCTCTCTACTTATTCATGACATGCTGCATTGATGAGCTGGAAGTTTTGCCCAGAACAGTTCATATTTAATACTATTAAAATATTAATATTTAATTACCTTTAATAGATTACACTTTGCAAATGGTCTGTGAGATGTGTTCTGACATACAGACGTCACCAGCGTGTGGTGTTATGAGCATTTCAGTGAATCAGTAAAGCCATTTGTTGAATTGATACAAAGTTTTGAAAAAGCTGAATTAAACTTGTTTCAAAATTGACGAACCTTTCACTGTTATTGATCTGAACTGAACCAACACTGAATTGACTAAAGCTGAATAATGACATTGTCTTTTATCGTTGCTTTGCAGCAGAATCTGAATGGTCTCCTTAGTTGAGTTTCGGTTATTGATTGGATTATTTTCCTCTTTATCACCATGAAGCTGTTTTGACACAATCTGTATTGTATAAATCATTAAAGGTCACTATCTTGTCTTGTGGACATCATGAATTATGAATGGCTTGCCTTTGGCAGACAGAGGGCACTTCTGCTCTCCTCAGCTGAGATCTGCTGCTGGAGCTGAAGAAAGTGTCAGAGTGAAGACAATGATCTGTAGACTCAACATGACCCAGTAACCAATCATCATCTGCCATGAGTAACAAGCAGACATGTCACTGAGCATTTGTTTGAGTGGCTCTATCTAGTGTATTTGGTTCATTACATGCATTACATACTGTTATTTTTTTTTTACGTTTTGTTTGAATATGTTAGTCAAGGAATAATCAGAATGATTGGCAGACAGTTCGATTTCAATTAGTGAAAGTGACAGCTCAACAACAAGATACTTTACTGAGTGGAAAAACTGTCATGTAGTCGAGAGAGTGTTCATGAACAGGAGTCCCTGAATCTCTTTTAAAAGTACTTTTAAACGTTTTTCCTTTGCAATTTTGAACAGTTTTCTGTACAGATGACAAAGTTGTCAAAACAATCCCATTTATACGGATCAGCAAAAACATTGTGTAATGCATACCAGGCCAGAAGCGAAAACCAACACAAGTGTCTGCACACATACACATTCTTCTACCGGGTGGTAAATACAAATATTCACGATTTTAAAAGCATGCATGTTCATGACTTCACCATTTTCACAAATTTGTATTCTTGTAGTTTACAAGAATGGGATAGCGATGCTGTTTTTAAAAACTTGCACTTTGAAAGCTGATTTCAAATCTTTGCATTTTTAAGGACCCCAAAACGCACATGTTGTGAAATAAATGGCCAAAACACAATCACACACACACACACACACACAAATCAGGTTTTAGTTGAAAATTGTGTTGTGTTAATGCCCCCTCAAGGGCAATATTTGTAAAAAATACTACTTAGATAACAGCAAGTTCCCTTAATGTGTGTGTGTGATCTTTTAATACATACTGTGAAAAATGTACCCATGCATACGAATCGCTGGAGTTCCCAGCTGAAATGCCAAGGCAGTAAATGCCTACAACTTGTATTGCTTCAACTCTTTAGAAGCCCAGGTATTCCATTAAGGACAGGTATTCCATGGTGTCAAAACGTTAAACAAAGACAGAACAGCAGGAAAGACAAATAATTTTTGGTAAACGCCACTAAAGCAGCTAAGCCTCTGCTAATCTTTAACCCACCCCCACCTCCACCCGCCCCGTTCCCAGATCAAAGCCACCATCTACCTTGGGATTTGGCTTCTCAATTAGACGGATTAGTATCAAATCGAGTTTTGATTTGCTTCCCATTGTTACATTCTCAGTGGGGAAGCAGGGGAGAGAAAAGGAGCACGTGAGTGACCCAGAAATGCTGGATGCAGTCCTGTAGAAAGAGAGGCTCCCATGGAATGGGGCCCCCTGTATTTGGAGGCCCCGGAAACATGCGTTAATGGCCAGGCACAGACGTTTGTGAGGAACAAAAGGCAGCAGCTCAGCTTTTATTCCTGCTTGCCTTTGTTTCAGAGCCACTAGATGTGGACAAGAGTGCCTGCCAAGTGACTTTACATGAGAATTCTTTTAGGCAAAGTTTGAATGAAGTGTTTCTTTAATGGTGAAGTGTCCGGGCATGTCTATATGTGTGTGCTTGGATGAGTAAGTCTTCAATGTGCAAACAGTTTTAAATTCACAGAAGGCATAGGGGGTTAGTTGATGAGGTAAATGTAATATTTTATTTGAGAAGCTCTGAATTGCTGGAAATCTGCTGACAGCACACATTGTTTCTGTTTAATTCCAAGCCAGAGTGTGGAGGTCCAAAATAAATCACCCTGAGAAAAGTACACAACTTTCTCAATTCTGTCGAGTTGTACAATGCTTTATGTAATATACTGTGTTATCATAATGAGATATTGTTTAAAAGATCATTAAGTATGAATTAAACTCCCTCTTTTCCAACAATAGTGTTCACCCCCCCCCCCCCAAAAAAAAGAAAACTCCCTCTAGTTATTACAGTCTGTGCAGTAAAAGTACCTTAGTAATAGTTTGTAAAACACAAAGTCAGCATTAGGAGAAAAAGAAAATGACAGAAATAAATGCCTCTTACACAGTTTGAAGAACATCCCTCAAATTCAAAATGAGACTTGTAAATTATAAGTGTCAGTTAAAGGACTTCAGGAGGTCCAATGAAATATTATACACAATATTATATAATAAATCTTTATACTATATATTATTTATATTATACATGAATATAGCATTATATTATTTATTGCAATTTTGCAAAATCCTAAATCTTGTTGGACTGTTCTATTTCAAATTATTTTAGGATTTTTTTAAATATGATTTTACCTAGAATTTTCTATAACTATGTAAAAACACTTTGTGTAATACATTTTATTTATTTATTTATTTTTTTGTTTTAGGGCTGTTTGATTTGGGGGGAAATCTAAATGTGATTTTCCTGACCAAAAAAAAATAAATAAATTAATAATAATAAAATACAATTCTGATTTCTATCCACATTTTCTGTGTTTGTTTCCAGGGCTGCAATTTGGCAAAATTTTTGTGAGATATGTATCAATAATAATTATACTAATAATAATAATAATAATAATAATAATAATAATAATAATAATAATAATAATAATAATAATAATAATACATATTACTGAATAAAACAAGACAATAAATATTACTATTGTAAAATAAAAAAATGAAGAAAAATAATACATTAAAGGGATACTCCACTCCAAAATAAAAATTTGTCATTCAACTAAATCATTCAGTTGGGACTAACTAGTTAGGAACCAAACTTTGTTTTATATTTATTAATAAGACTAGGTAATGATAAACTCAGGTTTGGGTTCCCTAATGTAGTAATTACAGAATATATTATTGGGTGCAGTCTTGGTGCCACCTTCGATACCATGACTGAGGTGAGACCCTTGAGCAAGGGACTGGACCCCTAACTGCTCTCCACTGCTCCAGGTGTGTGTTCACCGTGTGTGTGTTTGATTACTTGAATGGGTTAAATGCAGAACACAAATTCCGAGTATGGGACACCTTCACATCACTCAGTCACACATTACAGGGTTGAATGATCTGGTATTTAAATTCTAAGACTACATTTATTTATTTAGTCATTTATCAGATGCTTTTATCCAAAGCGACTTACAAATGAGGACAACCTCAGCAATCAATTTTAGTATTAAAATAATTATAATATAATATAACTAAAAATAAATAAACAGATCCAAAACTAAAAGCTAAAACTTTATAAATACTACCTATACACATTTTAAAAATAAATAAATTAGACAAAAATGACAAATGCATACAATAAAATTTCAAAACATAATATTTAAATGAAAAACAAAAAGAGCTACAAAATATTAAAAATATTAAAGAACAAAATGTATAAGAGTATAATAATGATTATATATATATATATATATATATATATATATATATATATATATATATATATATATATATTAATTTCCATTTAGTTTGTTGAAGTATTAAAATAACTAAAATGAAATGATCTTAAACTTAAATAAAAGACCTATACAGACATAATAAATTCAGACATAATTGAAGTAAAATTCAAATAAATAAAAAATACAAGTAATACAAATCAAACCAGAGTAGTTTATCAGTGATCCTAAAAATAACACTGCTAAAATAACACATGCTAAAAAAACAACGTACTTACACATAGTAAGAGATTATTATAAAAACTGAAACAAACGTGAAACAAGTAGTAGGAAAGAGGAGGAATAAAAATAGATACTTATGCTTTGCCAGTGCCCCTGCCCGGTGGAGTCGAGGAGGCCTTCACATGATGGCTGCCGCGACCACTGGCGTGGTAAACTAAGCTTTTTCATACACGTCTACCAAAATACAAAATTGATTCAGCTGGACACACTTTTCTTATTTTTTCTACAACAACTGGCCAAGCCAGCACAGACACTGACAAGATACTTGATACTATGTAATTTCCTTGGTGTCACAATTTTATGGAATATCTCTGGTTTTAGTAAGGGGAAATTACCTCTGGAAACATGATGTGAGACAGAAAAATGTGTCAGCATTCTGACACATACCATTGAGAAAGTGAAAACCAGGCATCACAGAAAACTGGCAAGTATGGATGAGAGCTCTAGTTTAAAGAAACTAAGGGCAAAAAAAAAAAAAAAAAAAAATATATATATATATATATATATATATATATATATATATATATATATATATATATATATATATAAATAAAAATAACACTGCTAAACAACAGAGTTACCACAGAGTATGAAATTGTGTCTCACTTTACTCAACCCGACATACTCTTCACTTTTATCCATTTATACTCGGTGATCTACCCTTTTGCTCATGTCAAAGCCAGCACCAAAACCATGTAAAAATCCCAGGAACTTAAAGTTTAGAAGTAATATTTTTCAGTCAGACTTCATATGGTAGTGATGCATTTCGCATTCTGTCCCAGAGAGATCCAGTTTTCCACTATTTTTGTTTGCCTGTATATACACAGTTTATCAGTAGTCCAGATGGATTTTTGGAAATCAGTGTAAGGGGAAAAAAATTATGTCTGTACAAAGTGTCACATGATCAAGGTCATTCATTTACTTGCATTGATTATTGACCATTATGTCTTTTATTTTACATCATGTATCTTTGTTTTGAATGGGTCTGAATCCTTAAACTCTGTTTAAATCTGATTGGAATCCCAGATTTTACATGTGGTCTCAGATGTTTGGACCCCACTGTGTGAGGATTTAGGCAAATATTCACTCAACCCAAAGGAGGAAATGACAGTAGTCTGGATACACATCTGAGTCCTGTCCTTGTCATGCTGTAGACATCATCGGTGACTTTTCAATTGAGAGATCTCACGATCAGAGACGCGGTGATGTAACGTCCTGCTCTGAGTAAAAGGCTCGGCTGAGTGCTAGAACCCACGTGTGTCTGTGTATTGCATACGAGACTGTAAACAGAGGAGGACTCATCCAGTGTGTGCTCATACATTACTCTTCTGAGTCATCATCTACGACTGGAAAAACAACTACTCCTTTCCTGACCCAATGGACTACTCACACTGAACTTCATGATGTACTTCCGATTTGAAATATCACGGCTAGCTTGTTACGTCTGTTTATGTGTTGTAGTCGCATAATTCCCAATGTGCCGTTTAAAATGAATTTCTGCCGGAGTATTTTAAAATCTGGACTTGTTTAGAGATGGAAGAAATATTCTGAACATTACTGTGGAGCTTTCATAGGTTTTAATCCGAGAAAGCAGTGGTAGCTAGAGAACATACTACATTGTTTCACCGTGGATCAGCTTGAAGTGCAAATGACAGAGGGCTGAAGGAGACTAGTGAAGGGTTTGGGTGTCAGCGCTCTAAACACTACACCCTGTAAACACTGTGTTCAGTGTGTGGGAGAGACCAGAGAACCCTGATGAACCCATCATTCTAAGAATAAGAACAAACTCAAATTTCTATCTGTATACTGTGTCCGTTGTGTCTTAGAAAATGATTTAGTTATATAGTATGTGGAATTTTAGAACATCTCTTCAGGGATATCACTGGAAAAGTGTGGACAGGCATTGTGTGTTGTGATTCATGCACTGGTCATCACTGTTAATGATACAATGTATTATGTTCTCTTTATAGTCTATACACTACTGGTCAAAAGTTTGGGGTCAGTAAGAATTTTTTTGTTTGTTTTAATTATTATTATTATTATTATTATTATTATTATTAAATTATTATTATTATTATATCTTTTTTTTAATGTTTTTGAGAGAAGTATCCTGTCTACAACGAATTAGCTTCCCCGACACTCATTTATTCCCTCATTTTAGTAAAATCGTGAGAGTGTTGTACAATTCCATTTCCTTGTTTTAAATGAATAAAGTCCTGCCTAAAATTTCGATTTCTTTTTTCTCTGCATGTCATGTGCAAGAATCTATTTTTCAAGATTCACAGATGAATAGAAAGTTCGAAAGAACAGCGTTTATTTGAAATAGACATTTTGTAACATTAGAAATGTCTTAAATGGTACTTTTGATCAATCTAATACATCCTTGATGAATAAAAGTTTTGAATAGTAATAATAATAATAACAATGTCCCCATATGAAAATAAACACTTTCCCTTGCATGTAAATTTTTACTGGAAGGAAAAAAAAACAGATTTGTTGTCACATTGGAATACATTTCTTATATTTTTCAAAATGCAACAGTACAGCAACACTGTGGATACAAATGTTAGAATGCCCTTTTAACCACTTTTTGTTTTAATATGTTTGTGTAGCACTATGACTGGGTGGAATTAAACGCTCATGCTGCTCTGTTACTCTCATCAGGAAGTCCACCAGTGAGGTCAGTGGGAGTTGTGATCCTGGGTGGTCATGCTGTGGTCAGGACTATGGTCTTAATAATATACTCTATTTACGTCTGAAGCAGCTGTACATGACAGTACATGTGTCATATAACTCGTATGAAGAGTGGGAGGTGAATGACCAAAGAGAAAGGGATGAGTGTTAAAGATAATATCTTGCTCATGTTTATGAAGTGATTGACTCATGGGAAGCCATATTTCCATACATGGATGAAAGGTATCTGGTCCAGGCGCACAAAGGAAGACAAATATTCATCTACTCTTATCACATCCTGCATGTGTTTGTCTAAAGAAACTCAACTGGCTGTTTTTTGATCTGTTCTAAATTATTATAAATATAATTTTAAACGGTATCTGGCATCTTGCAGTATTTCCTTCAATATAGGAATATATCCTGTATGCTTAATGGGTCCCAATAATCTCAGACCTCAGGCATGCTTCTATTTTGTAACTTTACTAATTTCAAAGAACTTTGTCAGCAAAACCATTTCTGTGAAGTTTATACTTCTTGAATTCAATTCGTATGTGGCTTGTCCTTTTCTTTAATGACAGCAGCACTTAAACTTTCATGGGTAATTTTAATTATACTTATATCCTTCAATGACTTTTGGACCAAATTGTGCATATATATTTCCTTATTCAGTATATTTGTAGGTATTCATAGTATATTTGCAGTCCATTCACATTCAAATCATAATAGGTAATAGGTAATCTCTGTTTTAATTTCGTATTTTTAGTGTGGCTGTAATGGCTAAATTATTAATTTGTCCAAAACTCATTGTATCGTTTCATCTTATTTTCATTCTTCCAATAAATGCAAAAGGAGCTCAGAAGACTTAAATTGTAATTATTTATGTTTTTTTTTTCTATCTTTGGGATATTATATTTTGATTAAAATCTATATTCTGTTTTCATTTAAATGTAGTTAAAGTTGTAGTAACGTGTGTTTTTTTGTCATTTTTGTTTAGTTTATTTCAGTTTTGGACATTTTAAGACATCAAGTTAATCTAAATAAAAATTACATTGCTTTGTCAGGCTTTTTTGAATGAATGTTTATTTTATTTAAAGTAACGGTTACGCACACTATGCTACTTAAGCTTGCTTATGTATATTTTACTGTATGGTTGCGTTCGTATGCATATTTAGTCTGTTTCAGATGTGAAGTTCATTGGAGGATCTTCCTGTCACTCTGCTGATGTAGGACGCTGACGTCTGTGATTGCGCCACCAATGGCCTGCAGCCGTTAATGGTGAATAGTCTGGGCTGGGCGATGATATGGCTCTGTGAGAAGTCTAACCAGTCTGAGAGTTTGTTTTGTTGCAGTAGTATCAGTGTTTTGCTTGTTGTTGACTATGACTTTGATGTGCGTGTTACACCTGTTTGATGTCTTCCGATCAAGATGTCTGTTGTGAAACTCCTGTCTAGTCACTGATGAGAGTTGTGCAAACTGTATTGGAGAGGTTGTGAGTAAAGTAAGCATGTCTTGAGATTTACATCATGTAGGTTTTCCTTACTGTATTAGATACACCAGGCTAGAGCGAGAGGTGCTAATTTTTTAGGTTAGCCATTGCGTCTTGTACACTGAAGATATTTGTTTCTACATTTTCTCTTGATAGATAGTTTAGTTTGGTTAACCTTAGTTATTGGGAGTTTGTGTTTTTGTTTATTTTTTTTATTTTTTATTTAAGCATTTCTCGCTCCCTTCTCTCCTTCAACCTGCTCCCGTCTGTCATTCACTGATTGTACATGTTGTAAATATTTACTTGACAACTTCACTCTCTCTCAAGCACTTTAAAAGAAAATTAAACAGTGTGACTAAATTATTGATTATGTGGCCGTTTTCTTCCCTTGTGCAGTTCCCTCCCATCTTGATATATACACATACTTAAAATTTTGTATATTATGTCTAACAAGATTCCTAGACGAGCCATAACTGATTAATGAGGGATGTAACGTAACATTTTTTTTATTTTAATTTTTATATGTTAGAGAGATTAGAGTTTTATTTTATATATAGCTTTAGTTAACTGTATTAACCCTGTCTCACGCCACATTTTTTTTCCCTGTCTAAAAATATTTTGAAATGAAAAGAGAAAAGGTGATTTGGGTTTGATGTAACATGAGGATGTTGACCGGTGTTTTGGGTGAACTATTGCTTGGAACATCTTGGTAATGTTGGATCCATTTTTCATAAAACATCCAAATCCACTGACATATTTGTTTAAATTGTTTTTGGACAGTTTTATTATTTTTTCTAAATAATATTAATGATAAATTCTAAATGGTGCTTGATCTGTGCATATTTCTCTCCTAATTCAGACAAGATGACTTTTTCACAGGAGAAAGGACTATTATGGATAGAGGACTATTTAACAAAGTTTTTTTTTAAGTCTCTCTCTCTCTCTATAGATACTTATATATTTTGTTCTCTTCAAGCTAAAGACTGGCACTGGCACAGAGGGCAATGCTTTGACATGAGCTCATTGACTTCCTCTCCCACCCATTTCCACAAACACTGCCAGTAAAATAATGTCACAACTCTGTCCCTTAGCCCAACAGCATCAACGTTTCATTAAAGGGGGGGTGAAATGCTCGTTTTCACTCAATATCCTGTTAATCTTGAGTACCTATAGAGTAGTACTGCATCCTTCATAACTCCAAAAAGTCTTTAGTTTTATTATATTCATAAGAGAAAGATAGTCTGTACCGATTTTTCCCGGAAAAACACGACCGACTGGAGGCGTGACGTGTGGGCGGAGCTAAAGAATCACGAGCGACAGTAGGCTTTTGCGTTGAGAGCGTTTGGAAGCTGTGACATTAAAGTGAGGAAAAAAACATCATCCAAAACAAACCATGGCTAACAGTCAGATTCAGCCGTTTATTTATGATCCAGAATCAGATCCCGAGGCTGAAACTGAACGAGAGCAGCAGCAGCAACGACTCGCTCCGAGCGGGGCTCGAACCCGGGTCTCCGATGGGAGGCGGACGCACTAACAAGGGGGCAGAGATATTTTAAGCAGTTTTACTCACCGCCTGCGGTTCCAACACACGATTGTGACCCTTTTTCATTGGGATTGCATCATCCTTAAGAAATAAAGATACGCAAATCCGTCGTCAAACTGGTCCTTGTTTGTAAAACAAGCATCTTCGAAATGCAGGGAACAAACAGAAACACTTGCACAACACCGTTGACGCTCTGTAAAAATAAAACCCATCCACTGGTCCCTTAATGCTGTTTTTTCTTTGGTAATCTGTGCAGGGTTGTCTTGCCCTGGCAACCAAAAACACACTTCTTTTGTGACGATTCGCGACGCTCTCGCTCTGATCAGTGAAGTCTGTTGTGCTCTCAGTGCTCTGCTATACGGGAGCGCGCGCTCTTCCGGGAGAAGTGCCCTTAGGACCCATATAAGGAAATTCCGCTCTATCTAACGTCACACAGAGCCATACTCAAAAAAATTTTTTCCGAAACTTGTGACAATCTGGAAGGAGTATTTTTGGAACACAAATACTCCTTCAAATGTACAACTTAATTTTTGAAACTTTTTCCATGTTTAGCATGGGAATCCAACTCTTTAACATGAAATAGCATTTCACCCCCCTTTAAATAACGCAATTATAACCTCTTTGAAAAGTGAGAAAAGGCAAGGTTTAAAGCAGGCTTTGATGACTGAAGGAAGCATTAATGAACACAGAATGATTTGTTAGCGCTTTCAGGCCTGCTGGTATATGAATGTTTATAGAGCTGAGAATGAGCCTAGCCAAGAGAATAAAAGAAGCCTATAAACAATGGAAGCCTGGAAGAGTCTGACACACCTCTCAACACTTCACCTTTACAAGAAAATGTGATTGTGGCTTTCTACTCATCTGAGCTCAGCAGGCCACTGTGAAAGGAGGAGATGAGTGTTTGGCAGGGTTATTATAGTTAATAAAGTAACTAAAACTATACACTCTAATAATTATATCTTCAGTAAGTCATGGCAACTTATGTTTTTGCATTATTTTAATTTACCTCATCAAAATAAGTTTTTTTTATTTAATTTTTTTATTCATATTTTTTTGTTTACATGCTATATGATATTAAACAAATTTTTATAGGTATTTAATTTTAAATGATGTGTACAATCAAGTATATATTTTAAAAAAAATGTAAAAAATTGAAGGCAATTGAAATAAAGTTTGAAAGTCGAAATAGGTGAAAATATACAAAGAAACAAGAAAAAATAAATTTAAAACAAATATTAAAGGTCCTATATCTAAGATTTTGACTCTACTAAAGCATAAAAATACCGTATTAATTATGCAGATATTTAAGAAACATGATAGGTCAACATACTTGTTTATTTGAAAAACAATGCTACTGTCAGTTATTCTTCTTTGAAAATGTGTGTTCCAGGTCGGAATGTCGATCTTTGTTTTGGTTGTATTTTGGAACCCCAAATTGCCAGCTGGCGGAAAACACAGCGTATTTCATTTCATTCATTGTCAAGTGCGCTCGTTTTTGTTTGTGTTGTCAATCTGGCAACCTGCATGTGCGTCAAGACAGGTTAGTTCAACCTCTCATTATCTATACTACATACAGCACCTTTAACTGAAAAAAAATCATATAAAAATCTTGTGGCATGGTCTAATTTTTATATAAAAATCATGCAATTATAATTATACAATTACAAGTTTGTGTTAAAAATCTAAATGAAAATGAGAAATGTTCACCTATCAACTACACCGAGAAAAACAAAAAACTATTTTCACTAAGAAATATTACAAAATATTACATATTGCAAAATATTACAAAAGAAACAGCAAGTAAAAAGTACAAAGTGAAAAAGTACAGAGCCTGAAATAACTAAAACTGAAAAAAAAAAAAAAAAAAAAAAAAAAATATATATATATATATATATATATATATATATATATATATATATATATATATGTGTATATATATATATATATATATATATATATATATATATATATATATATATACAACCTAAATCAAAAATATATAACGATATCTCAATGACAAAACAAATAAAAAAAATAGATAGAAAACAAACACTAGTGTTGTGATATGTACACAATGTGAGGTTTATAGTGATGCTTATCAAATGGAGGGTCACAACCTGAAAACGGTTCATAGTCTGTGACTGCTGGATCACACACAGTAGAGAATACTTAACGCATTAAATAAAACAGGAATAAACATCGTTTGTGCTGACAATGTGTACTGTGCAGTGAATTATTGGTTGGTGAGAGCCTAAAAATGTATGAAATGTAAGTAATGTTTACAAACCAATACTGTGCAACTCATGCTGATATTAAAGCATTTCAGCATTTGATTCCTAAGGATCTTTTGGTACAATTTTGGTACTGTGTTGGTCCACCACGTGATTTCCAGCTGAACTAGTCATCAGGCTGTGTTTTATAGCAGGTCCAGTGGTCAGTGAGCTGTCATCAGTGTCTCGATGCTCCTCATGTGGACACTTTTAAAATGTGTGAGCTGATTTGTGGTCTGCAGAGGCTACAGGGCAAATGTCACTCAACAACCTGCATCTTATGATGTTTGGCCAATGACCTACCCTTTCCCTGGGACCTCCTAAACCTTTCAAATGAAATCCTACAAACTTTTTTATAGAGCTGCCTTGATATTTAATTAATATTTTATTCCTTACTGTTTCTTGTGAGTCTTGTCATTATTTAACATTTCCTGTACCTTCTGAGTCTCACCAGAAATACGCAAGTTTGCTTTGCAATTGAGTTTGATGGTTGTCAAAGGATTACCTTTTTGATATTAACTCTTTTGCAGCCATTGACGTAATTTTCCAGTTTATTGTGTTTTCACTTGTACGGTAGGAGGCGCTATTACAAATCTTCTGAATCTCTGGATTAAAACAAGTGAAGAATGCAAAATTATACTTCCTTCACGTGCTGTTTATAAAACACCTGCTACAAATTATTGTTAATATATTAAAATAGGCATACTTTAACTTCCTCCGGTCCATCACTGGCCTTCAGTCCATGGCAATCTGCCAGACAGTGTCTAAACACGTTGGGTCATTTGCCTTCAAGATAATTTCTAAAGATTCTCAAATGCAGAATGTTCCCTGATGTAGTATTTTGACTATGATAGGATGATGTCTGCTGACATCAATTACATAATGTGTCAGAAATTAACTAAACAGCGGTTTGTATGAATATTTAATCTGCAGATACCATGATAGTTCCCAGTTGGTTTTGATTTAGATGCTTCTTTCAAGAAGTGTATATTTATTCTTCTGCAGCTGTATTGAACACATTTTCTCCATAGACTTACTGGTAATGATGAGGAGCTCCTCTGAGAGAGGGTGGGAACGAAGCACACTGTCATGGCTAACGGTCCAGATTCAACACCTCATTTGAATGTTTTTTGTGTTGTTAAGGAACATGGACTTCTAGACCTGCAAATAGTGTTTGCTGGTTTCTGAAGGTAAGGAACATGCTCTTTCTAAAAATCTGTCCTCTCAATCCAGGTGCCAAATTAAATTAAATTGTAAAAAGTGTGCTGTCTATCTTTATCACGTGTCAATTTATTTTATATTGTATCTAATGCAGTGACATTCAGGGATGTCTAACATTTTTAAAGGCCATTTCATAACAAGAGGGAATTTGATTATCAGAAACACTACACTAGCTGTACTTAAGTTTTCAAAGAGGGTTATTTAATGTCAGCCACCATCAGTGCTTTCCGCCAATTTTCTTTCCCTCCACCCTGAAACCATCAGATGTGGAGAGACTTGTGTGCGTAGCGTATGCCAGATAGCTCTGTCATAATGACGTTATTATGTAGGTGTTGATGCTGTGTGTTTACAGCTCACATGGCCTCTTTGTAAAACAGATCAGTTGTGTTTTGTTCTTAAAATTTCCCAGCCTCTCCAAAATTGACATTCTTACGAGCCTTTGGTGTAAACGAGACCCTTAATTACTAGCTAACCTGGCATTAGTTGTTCTCTAGTCAAACAGCAGCCCTTGTTAGTTTGTAATGATGTCTGTTTTTTTTTTTTTTTGAAAGAATTATCTTCTTCTGACCAAGGTTGTATTTATTTGATTTAAAAACGCATTACTGTGAAATATAAAAATTAAATAAAAGAAAAGATTGGTTACTATGTGAATATGTGTCACGCTGTCAGTCTCTGTTTTCCTGGATGTTCCCTTGTGAGCACACTTCTCCTTAGGCACTTCACCATAGGCACTTTAATTCCTCTAGTCTGGTTCTGTCTTCACAGTAATTGCACTCCAATTAAATCGCACAGGTGCTGACAATCCTTTGTCATTAGTCTCCCTATGTATAGCTGTCTTTCTCTGTCATCTGTATGGAGTCCTTACCCTATGTGCTTATGTTCTCGTCTCCCAAAACTTCCCCTTACCTTCTCGTCCTCCGAGTTTCCTATCCGTTTCATCCGGTTCCCTTTTTTGTTTTGTTTGTCTCTCAAGACAGTTTATTTTGTAGAAAAGTTAAATTTATTTTTGTTTAAGAAAGTTAAAGTATTATCAACACTGATAATAAGAAGAAGTCAGCATGTTAGAATGATTTCTGAAAGATTGTGTGATACTGAAGACTGGAGAAATAATGCTGAAAATACAGCTAGCAATAAATTGCATTTTAAAATATGTGACCCTGCCTGTGAAAACCCAGCTAAAGTTTTGATGCTTTGAAACTTTGATGCTTGTTGTTTCATTATTAGATTTTGAGAATTTAGCCTGGATTTCACAGACAGGTTCACATATATTCAAACATAAAACAGCTATTTTAAATTTGAAATTATATATATATAGCAGAACTTTTAGGCAGGATTCTCATGCTTTTGTTAGTGTGTGCGTGTTGGCTTTACCAGTGCATTCAAGGGCACTCGTAAAACTGATATTTGTTCAGATTTGTTTGCAGGGCGAGCGCGGAGAGGGTAAATCTATATCCTCTATATCGTTGCTTTTTTCGATAGTAATATCTTGAAGGTTCATATCTAGATATAGATACGATAATGATATATCGTTCAACCCTATTGTTTACTTGCTTTTTAAATTAGTCTTCCCATTAACACCATTATGTTGCTCAATCAGACAGAATTTTTTGCATGAACAAATCACTGCCAAACATAACCATTCATTTCCAATCATACGCCGAGTACCTTGGTCTGCGGAATTTTCATCGTGTGCTCCGCCCCACGGAGCGGGTATATAAGGCGTAGCGTGAGCAACTCGCATTAAAGTCTTCACTGAGGAGCCGAGCCAGTGACCCGGCCATTCAGCGGAACAGCGATGTGGCAAGGGGACGTAACGTCTCCGTTCCCTCCTTTAGGGAAAGAGGGTTACATACATAACCGAGATGTTCCCTTTCAGTCAGTCACATTCAACGTTATGTCAGAAAGAGACTGATGAATGGGTTCCCTTAAAAAAATGCCACATGACTGTCTTCCAGTGACCTATGTGAGTGATAGCACCCTGTCGTGAGGCCAGGACGATTGAGGGCCTATAGCTTACACAGAATACACTGGGTAGTATATTCCAGTTGGATGTATGCTAGCAGGCTGCCTGCTTGTAGGAGGACTTACAAAGGCAGGTATCAACCAAAGGTGGTGATACACATGGACTCTGAGGTAACCAGCCCGCAGGGTGGAAGTTTCAATGACAGCAAGGGGCTTGCCAAGGGAAAGACACATGCTACGAAGAGACTTACTGTGGACATACACACGTGGGATTGCCCAGAAAGGGGAATCACAACACATGGAGACACCTAGTCCCACACAGGTCTGACCAAAGGGCATGTACACAAGTGCTGGACATCAACAGTGCTGGAGGAACCCGGGGTTCTGAACTGAGGAACTCACCTGAGGGGAAAAGCGCACGCATCCAATCTGCGGAGTGGAATGGCACAGCAAGCGGATTGACACCGAGCAGGTCCTTACTGGCCCGAAGGGGTGAGTACCAGGGAGGACACAGGCTCTACACAGAGATTTAGAGCCTTTCCCTTCTGCTGGCCTTTGTAACAGACAAAGAGCTGCACTGAGTTCTGTCTACTTGAGTGTGGAGTGCACGTACTGGACAGAGCAGCGACAGGGTTGGGTCTGCCTCCTCCAGGAGCAGCGCTTGCAAGTTCACCACCTGATCCCTAAAAGGAGTGGTGGGAACTTTGGGCACGTACCCAGGCTGGGGCCCAAGGCAACGTGAGAGCTGGCCGGCCTGAATTCCTGCAGGTACCCGACCCTCTTCACCAAAGCCAAAACCATCAGGAGCACAGTTTTCAATTATGAACTTTAGCTCTGCTGAGAGCAAGGATTCGAAGGGTGCCCTCTGCAGTGCCGAAAGAACCACTGCAAGGTCCCAAGAGGGGACTTGCCGAGGGCGAGGTGGATTGAGCCTCCTGGCCCCTCTCAGGAACCTGATGATCAGATCATGCTTCCCAAGAGACTTACCTTCAGCAGGGTCATGGTGAGCCGAAATGGCGGCCACATAGACTTTCAAGGTGGAAAGAGACAGCCTTTGTTCCAACCCTTCCTGAAGAAAGGAAATCACTGACCCGATCGGGCATTTCCAGGGATCCTCAAGACGTGAAGAACATCAAGTGACGAAGAGGTTCCACCTCAAAGCATAGGCATGTCTGGTGGACATGGCTCTAGCTGAAGTGATGGTTGCTACCACCTGAGGTAGCAAGGAACCTAAACCTTCCTTGACCCATCCAGAACCCACACATGTAGTTTCCAAAGATTGGACCAATCAGACGGGGCCAGAGGGTGCCCCATCTCTGAGAAAGAAGGTCTCTCCTTAGAGGAATTGGCCAGGGAGGGGCTGTCGCAAGGAGTACAAGTTCAGGGAACCAGGTCCTGCTGGGCCAAAAAGGTGCAACCATTAGGAGTTGCACCTTTTGAAGAAAAGAGATCCTCTGCACAGGGGAGAGTTTGCTCTTTTCCCAGTTGACCTGAAGACATAGCCGGGCGAGGTGTCTGAGCACGAGATCCTTGTGCTTGCACAACCATGCTCGAGAATGAGCTAAAATCAGCCAGTTGTTGAGGTAGTTGAGGATAAGGACACCTCATTCCCTGAGAGGAGCCAGGGCTCCCTCCGCGACTTTTGTGAATACACAGGGAGACAGGGACAACCTGAATGGGAGAACCTTGTACCGAAATGCCTGCCCCTCTGAAGCAAACCAAATAAATGGTGTGTGTCGAGGGAGAATGGAGACATGAAAGTATGCATCCTTCATGTCGATTGCTGCAAACCAATCCAACGGACGAATGCATTCAAAAATGCGCTTGGGTGTTAACATCTTGAACGGAAGTCTGTGAAGAGCACGGTTCAAGGCACGCAAGTCCAGGATTGGCAGTAACCCACCTGTTTTCTTGGGTACTATGAAGTAGGGGCTGTAAAAGCCGGACTTCATGTCGGCTGGAGGGACCGGTTCTATTACGCCCTTTGCCGGCAGGGTTGCAACCTCGGAGCGCATTACAGGAGCATCTTTGCCCACCATCGTCGCGTGAACACCCGAAACCTTGGGGGATGACGGGCGAACTGAATCGCATAGCTGAGCCTGATCATTCGGATGAGCCAGCGGGATGACCTGGGGAGCTCTAGCCAGGCTCCCAGAAACTGATCCAGCGGGGCACACTGGGGCAGCGAGGTGGAGCAGACAGTCCCAGCATGGGAGGCATAGCGGGGGCATAGTGCGGGCACTCCTCTGTCTCCAAGTAGCAAAGAGGGCATGAGAAGGCAATGCTTTTTCAAAACTGGCAAGGGGAGAGGAGAATGAGATCAGCGAGGAAGCATGTTGCCAACTGTCGTTTGTTGCCTCTTGGGACCCGGAGGTAGAGTAGGGATATGCCGGCATCAAATTTTCCTCCGGGGAAGGACCGGTCCGGCTACCATCTCCTGACGAGCTGACGTCTCCAACTCCGGGTTGCCCGTCTCAGGAACACCGCTTGGCCTGACATTTTGCAGGTTTAGGGGCAGATACAGGATGCGCCGCCCTACTGCGGCTGTCTCCTTAAGGATCGCACAGTGACCTTCGTCACCTGGAGAGCAAGATCAGTGCCCACCTCCTGCAAAACCTCCTGTGTCAGCACTGCCCCCGTGCAGCTCTTTAAGCACCTTGGACTGGTAGACCTGAAGGGTGGCCATGGCGTGCAGGGCAGAGCTGGCCTGACCTGCAGCTCTGTAAGCCTTGGCCACAAGCGTGAATGAGAACTTACAGGCCTTGGAGGGCAGCTTGGGACCAAAACGCCATCCGAAGGCGCTCTGCGGACACAGTTGCATCACAACAGAATGCTCCACTGGGGGAATCCAATGGCTGCTCCGCCATTGAGGGCAGTGAAGGCGGAGAAAGTACCAGAACAATTTCGGGCAGTTAAAGGTGCCTTCCATGAACTGGGTCACTTCCTGGTGCACTTCCGGAAAGAAAGGAACCAGCGGGGGGTACTGGCGATCAGCACAAGCAGCCAGCAAACTCATCCGGAAACTCAACCGGCTGCGGCGTTTGTGAGGGGGTGTGGCCAGAGGAGGCTGGCTCGTCTGGGAAGCTAAGATGGTAACCCTCAGATCACCCTGGCCACCAGCGGAAGTAACCCTCTTACGAGAAGAGGAGCTAGAATGGGATGTGGCAGAGGGATTTCTATACCTTGTAAGGTAATCGAGTCCCGATCTTAATGCCTAGATGGTCATGTCCCCACAATGAGAACATGAGCAATCCACAAACGCACTCTCAGCATGCTGAAAGCCCAGACACGTGACACAGAAATCATGGCCGTCACAAGGAGCTATATATCGACCGAACCCAGAAACACACGGGTGAAATGACATCTTTAAAAAGACACAAACTCAGCCTGTTCTCTTTTAGCTCAGTGGAAATAGCTCTTTTAAGTGCTGAAGCACTCAGGGGAACGCGGGAGCTGATACAAGAAACCCAGACGAATGTAGAACGTGACCAACTGAAAGGGAACTCAAGATACAAACACAGAGCGATATATATAGGGATTAACAAAGAACTAATCTAGACATCAAATCTTAAACTAGAAATCAATCTTAAACTTTTAAAACAAACTAGGGGATATTAGTAACCAAGAGATCCGGAAACAGGAAATACATTTTAGATAGAGTAAACATGATGCATGAAAGTACAGCCCATTCAGTTCTTCAGGGACAAAACATTGCTCATGAAATGTGATCTAAGACCTTACCTGTATATCTTATATTTATCCGGTTGAAGTGGGATGCAGAGGTTTTGTGGCTTCTCCTACCATCAGACTGCTGAAAGACCTTGGCATCCATGGACAGGCTCTGCGACAGACAATTAAATCAGTCTCTGAAGCGGCTGAAAGAAGCAGCCAGTGGATATGGATTAAAAGGAAGGACCCTTGTTGGGCTCAAAGAGCATCAACATGACCCACTCACTAATCCCCCCCACTCTATAACCCACTTGAGAACCCAGGTCACAACCCTCCATGAAGAGGGTGAACAAGGTATGCGGTCAGCTCTAGGCTTGACTCAGGGAAGAGGACGCCTCCTGCCTTGCATAGTCCCGTGGGCTGCGCCATTTAAACAACTAGGCAATTTTCATGATTGGGCATGGGACACAAGCTCAGGTTTGATCACCCTGTTGCTGGCCACCTTTGATGAGGGTGTTTAGTATTGAAAGGCCGAAACACCCCATGATTCAAAGGCATACTACTGATGATGTGTCCCAAATTTACATCTTTCCCATATCTGAGGTACAGCTCCCACGCCACTCTTAACATCAAGGCAAACCTCATGTGCATACCATCCATTGGCACAATGGACAGTTTAACATTACGTCCCGTGTTTTTTTGATTCACTTCCATTCTAGTTTCCATTTGCATCTATTTAATTATGCCTGACAAAGGTCAATACAGATGGCTTGTAAAAAGTAGAGCAACACAAATTTAAGCACTGAAATGTGTACTTGTACACACTGTGCTGCTTGTAAGTTTTGTATCTTGTAAGCATCTCCACCCATTTCCATCAGAGCAAATGCTGTATTGCCTATGGGTGGACTGAGCTAAGCTCAAAGGGGAGGTATCAGAGCATTACACAGGGACAGGACATCTGGAGGTTTTGACCACTCACAGAATTGGTTTAATTTAAACAGAATTATAAGAAGAATAGGCTAAGAAAAGTAAATAAATGTGATTTGTTTTAAACAAATTATTATACAGGAGTTCAGTGTGTCCTTAACTGTTAAAATTTAGTTTGAAAAACAACAAATTATGAAGATGCTGAGGGAAATGATGATGCTAATCAGGCCACTATACTGGAAAAAAATCAGGTGTGGTTGAGGATGATTATGAGAATATTGCACAAGAAGTTTGAAAAAGCTACAAATGAATTTTCCCTACAATTAACTGAATCAACAGACAATTCAGTGATCTCACACTTGCTGTCATCAGAATTTAATTTACAATTAAAGCTGCAAGCAGCGATGAACGGGCCCTCGCACCCGGGCTCACAGCAATCGTGTGGCTTTAGTAAAAAGGTGAACGTTGAGAAATATGCATTTAATGTCCTAAATATAAGTTGAATATATCAAAGTATATCCCATATATGTGCCAATCTTCCTGTTGCCAGCAGGTGGCGCTATCATTATAATGGAATATTGGCCTTCAGATGTGTTCAGGCCAGGACTTTTATCAAACATGTGAAGTTTGGGGAAGATTGAACATTTTATGCTTGAGTTACAACAACTTCTCTTGCTGTGGCAAGACATCAAATTTTGTCATGGCGCCATGGAAACACCCTTTAACAAAAACTCAAGATCTCCAAAAGTTAACATTGCACAGGCCTTTAGATTAGACTGACCACAAAATATATGTTAATCTCAAAAAAATTATAGGAGTAGTTTGTCGCAGCCTAAAACATGTCACTTCCTGTTGCCAGCAGGTGGCGCTATTACTATAACTGAATATGGGCATGTTGATCTGTTAAGGGCAGAAGTCTTAACTAACATGTGAAGTTTGGCGCAGATTGGACATTGTATGTCTGAGTTACAGCAACTTCCTTTTCATCGCAATATATCAAAATTTGTCAGGCCGCCATGGACACGTCCTTTAACGAAACCTCAAGATCTTCGCAATTTAACAATGCAAAGGCCTTTAGATTACACTGACCAAGTTTGGTGAAGATCTGAATAAATCTCTAGGAGGAGTTAGTTAAAGTACAACCCCTGAAAATGGCAAAAACAACACCAATTTTGCAGAGAAAATTCTAAATAACTGACTTCCTGTTGGGATTCGGATTTCGTACCAAGAGACTTTTTTGTAGGTATTGGTGTGTTACATGTGTGTACTGATTTTTGTACATGTACGTGAAACATAGCTCGATGCACACTCCGTTGAAAGTGCATATGCACTCCGTTGAAAGTGTATAGGTGGCGCTATCGAGCCATTTTGCCACACCCAATGGAATATTTGCCTTCATATATGTTCAGGCCAGGACCCTTATCACACACGTGAAGTTTGGGGAAGATCGGACATTTTATGCCTGAGTTATAACATCTTTTATTCCCATGGCGAGACATCGAACTTCGTCACGGCGCCATGGACACGCCTTTTAACAAAAACTCAAGATCTTCACAACTAAACATCACACAGGTCTTTAGATTAGACTGATCACAAAAAAGACATTGATGTCATAAAATTTCTAGAAATAGTCTGTCACAGTGTAAAATATGTCACTTCCTGTTGCCAACAGGTGGCGCTATGACTATAACTGAATGTGGGCATGTAGATCTGTTCAGGTCAAGAGTCTTATCCAACATGTGAAGTTTGGGGCAGATTGGACATTGTATGTCTGAGTTACAGCAACTTCCTTTTTCATGGCGAAACATCGAAATTTGTCAGGCCGCCATGGACACGCCCTTTAACGAAACCTCAAGATCTTTGCAATTTAACATCGCAAAGTGCTTAAGATTACACTGACCAAGTTTGTTGTTGATCTGAATAAATCTCTAGGAGGAGTTCGTTAAAGTACAACCCTTGAAAATGGCAAAAACAACGCCAATTTTGCAGAGAAAATTCTAAATAACCGACTTCCTGTTGGGATTCGGATTTCGTGCCAAGAGACTTTTTTGTAGGTATTGCTGTGTTACATGTGTATACCGATTTTTTTACATGTACGTGAAACATAGCTCGAGGCGCACTCTGTTGAAAGTGTATAGGTGGCGCTATCGAGCCATTTTGCCACACCCGGTGGAATATTGGCCTTCAGATGTGTTCAGGCCAGGACTCTTATCACACATGTGAAGTTTGGGGAAGATCGGACATCTTATGCCTGAGTTATAACATCTTTTATTCGCATGGCGAGACAT
Source organism: Carassius auratus (assembly GCF_003368295.1). NCBI lineage: Eukaryota > Metazoa > Chordata > Actinopteri > Cypriniformes > Cyprinidae > Carassius > Carassius auratus. The sequence continues at coordinate 10,935,770 of NC_039283.1, forward strand.
CGAACTTCGTCGCGGCGCCATGAACAAGCCTTTTAACGAAAACTCAAGATCTTCACAACTGAACATCGCACAGGCCTTTAGATTAGACTGACCACAAAAAAGACATTGATGTCATAAAATTTCTAGGAGTAGTTCGTCGCAGCGTAAAATATGTCACTTCCTGTTGCCAATAGGTGGCGCTATGACTATAACTGAATATGGGCATGTCAATCTGTTCAGGTTCGGAGTCTCATCAAACATGTGAAGTTTGGGGCAGATTGGTCATTGTATGTGTGAGTTACAGCAACTTCATTTTTCATGGCGAATTATCGAAATTTGCCAGGCCGCCACAGACACGCCCTTCAACGAAAAGTCAGGATCTTCGCAATTTAACATCGCAAAGGCCTTTAGATTAGGCATACCAAATTTGGTGTTGATTTGAAGAACTCTCTAGGAGGAGTTCGTTAAAATACAACACATGGAAATGACCAAAATTACACAAAATATGCTCATAATATTAAAAATAACCGACTTCCTGTTGGGTTTAGAATTTCGCTCCAAGAGTCTTTTTTGTAGGTATTGGTGTGTTACATATGTGTGCCAATTTTCGTGCATGTACGTGAAACATAGCTGGAAGGCTGTTGATTTTCTTGGTATAGGTGGCGCTGTCGAGCCATTTTGCCACACCCTCTTCTGAATCCTATATCAGACGAAAATTTTCACCAGGTTTGACGAGTGTGCAAAGTTTCATGACTTTTTGAGCATGTTAAAGCCCTCAAAAATGCGATTCATTCGGGAGAAGAAGAAGAAGAAGAAGAATTAAAGCTGCAAGCAGCGATGAACGGGCCCTCGCACCCGGGCTCACCGGCAGAGAGTGGCTTTAGTAAATAGGTGAGCGGTGAGAAATATGCATTTAAACTCATAAATGTAAGTGGAATATATCAAAGTTATTCCATATATGTGCCAATCTTCCTGTTGCCAGCAGGTGGCGCTATCATTATAATGGAATATTGGCCTTCAGTTGTGTTCAGGGCAGGACTTTTATCGAACATGTGAGGTTTGGGGAGGATTGGACATTTTATGCCTGAGTTACAACAACATCCTATTTCATGGCGAAACAACTAAATTTGTCAGGCCGCCATGGACACGCCCTTTAACGAAACCTCAAGATCTTCGCAATTTAAGATCGCAAAAGGCTTTAGATTACACTGACCAAGTTTGGTGTTGATCTGAATAAATATCTAGGAGGAGTTCGTTAAAGTACAACCCCTGAAAATGGCCAAAACAACACTAATTTTGCAGAGAAAATTCGAAATAACTGACTTCCTGTTGGGATTTGGATTTCGTACCAAGAGACTTTTTCGTAGATATTGTTGTGTTACATGTGTGTACCGATTTATGTACATGTACGTGAAACATAGCTCGAGGCGCACTCCGTTTAAAGTGTATACGCACTCCGTTAAAAGAGTATAGGTGGCGCTATCGAGCCATTTTGCCACACTCGATGGAATATTGGCCTTCAGATCTGTTCAGGCCAGGACCCTTACCATACAAGTGAAGTTTGGGCAAGATCAGACATTTTATGCCTGAGTTATAACATCTTTTATTCCCATGGCGAGACATCGAACTTCATCACGGCGCCATGGACACACCTTTTAACAAAAACTCAAGATCTTCACAACTAAACATCACACATGTCTTTAGATTAGACTGACCACAAAAAAGACATTGATGTCATAAAATTTCTAGGAGTAGTTTGTCGCAGTGTAAAATATGTAACTTCCTGTTGCCAATAGGTGGCGCTATGACTATAACTGAATATTGCCATGTAGATCTGTTCAGGTCAAGAGTCTTATCCAACATGTGAAGTTTGGGGCAGATTGGACATTGTATGTCTGAGTTACAGCAACTTCCTTTTTCAAGGCGAAACATCGAAATTTGTCAGGCCGCCATGGACCCGCCCTTTAACGAAACCTCAAGTCCTTCGCAATTTATTATCGCAAAGGGCTTTAGATTACACTGACCAAGTTTGGTGTTGATCTGAATAAATCTCTAGGAGGAGTTCGTTAAAGTACAACCCCTGAAAATGGCAAAAACAACACCAATTTTGATGGGAAAATTCAAAATAACCGACTTCCTGTTGGGATCCGGATTTCGTACCAAGAGACTTTTTTGTAGGTATTAGAGTGTTACATGTGTGTACCAATTTTTGTACATGTACGTGAAACATAGCTCGAGGCGCACTCCGTTGAAAGTGTATAGGTGGCGCTATAGAGCCATTCTGCCACACCCGGTGGAATGTTGGCCTGCAGATCTGTTCAGGTCAGGACTCTTATCACACATGTGAAGTTTGGGGAAGATCGGACATTTTATGCCTGAGTTATAACATCTTTTATTCCCATGGCGAGACATCGAACTTCGTCGCGGCGCCATGAACAAGCCTTTTAACGAAAACTCAAGATCTTCACAACTGAACATCGCACAGGCCTTTAGATTAGACTGACCACAAAAAAGACATTGATGTCATAAAATTTCTAGGAGTAGTTCGTCGCAGCGTAAAATATGTCACTTCCTGTTGCCAATAGGTGGCGCTATGACTATAACTGAATAAGGTCATGTCAAACCGTTCAGGACAGGAGTCTCATCAAACATGTGAAGTTTGGGGCAGATTGGTCATTGTATGTCTGAGTTATAGCAACTTCCTGTTTCATGGCGAATCATCGAAATTCGCCAGGCCGCCACACACAGGCCCTTCAACGAAAACTCAAAAGCTTCGCAATTTAACATCGCAATGGCCTTCAGATTAGGCATACCAAATTTGGTGTTGATCTGAATTAATCTCTAGGAGGAGTTCGTTAAAATACAACGCATGGAAATGACAAAAATGACACAAAATTTGCTCATAATATTAGAAATAACCGACTTCCTGTTGGGTTTCGGATTTTGCTCCAAGAGACTTTTTTGTAGGTATTGGAGAGTTACATGTGTATACCGATTTTCATACATGTACATGAAACGTAGCTCGAGGCGCACACCGTTGAACGTGTATAGGTGGCGCTGTTGAGCCATTTTGGCACACCCACTTCTGAAACCCATATCAGACGTAAATTTTCGCCAGTTCTGAGGTGTGTGCAAAGTTTCATGACTTTTCGAGCATGTTTAGGCCCTCAAAAATGCGATTCATCTTAGAGAATAATAATAATAATAATAATAATAATAATAATAAACGGAGCAATTCCAAGAGGGTCCTCACACCATCGGTGCTCGGGCCCTAATAATAATAATTAAAGCTGCAAGCAGCGATGAACGGGCCCTCGCACCCGGGCTCACCGGCAGTAAGTGGCTTTAGTAGATATGTGAACGGTGAGAAATATGCATTTAAACTCAGAAATATAAGTGGAATATGTCAAAGTTTATTCCATATATCTGCCAATTTTCCTGTTGTAAGCAGGTGGCGCTGTCATTATAATGGAATATTGGCCTTCAGATGTGTTCAGGCCAGGACTCTTATCGAACATGTGAAGTTTAGGGAAGATTGAACATTTAATGCCTGAGTTACAACAACTTCTCTTCCGATGGCGAGACATCAAATTTTGTCATGGCGCCATGGACACACCCTTTAACAAAATCTCAAGATCTCCACAATTTAACATTGCAAAGAACTTTAGATTAGACTGACCAAAATAAAATTTGGATGTCATAAAATTTCTTGGAGTAGTTATTTGCAGTGTAAAACATTGACACTTCCTGCTGCCAGCAGGTGGCGCTATGACTATGACTGAATATGGGCATGTAGATCTGTTAAGGGCAGAAGTCTTATCTAACATGTGAAGTTTGAGGCAGATTGGACATTGTATGTCTGAGTTACAGCAGCTTCCTTTTTCATGGCGAAACATCGAAATTTGTCAGGCCGCCATGGACACGCCCTTTAACGAAACCTCAAGATCTTCGCAATTAAACATCGCAAAGGGCTTAAGATTACACTGACCAAGTTTGGTGTTTATCTGAATAAATCTCTAGGAGGAGTTCGTTAAAGTACAACCCCTGAAAATGGCAAAAACTATGCCAATTTTGCAGAGAAAATTCTAAATAACCGACTTCCTGTTGGGATTCGGATTTCGTACCAAGAGACTTTTTTGTAGGTATTGGTGTGTTACATGTGTGTACCGATTTTTGTACATGTACGTGAAACATAGCTCGAGGCGCACTCCATTGAAAGTGCATATGCACTCCGTTGAAAGTGTATAGGTGGCGCTATCGAGCCATTTTGCCACACCCAATGGAATATTTGCCTTCATGTCTGTTCAGGCCAGGACCCTTATCACACATTTAAAGTTTGGGGAAGATCGGACATTTTATGCCTGAGTTATAACATATTTTATTCCCATGGCGAGACATCGAATTTCGTCGCGGCGCCATGGACACGCCTTTTAACATAATCTCAAGATCTTCACAACTAAACATCACACAGGTCTTTAGATTAGACTGACCACAAAAAAGACATTGATGTCATAACATTTCTGGAAATAGTTTGTCGCAGTGTAAAATATGTCACTTCCTGTTGCCAATAGGTGGCGCTATGACTATAACTGAAATTGGCATGTAGATTTGTTCAGGTCAAGAGTCTTATCCAACATGTGTAGTTTGGGGCAGATTGGACATTGTATGTCTGAGTTACAGCAACTTCCTTTTTATGGCGAAACATCGAAATTTGTCAGGCCGCCATGGACACGCCCTTTAACGAAACCTCAAGTCCTTCGCAATTTAACATCGCAAATGGCTTTAGATTACACTGACCAAGTTTGGTGTTGATCTGAATAAATCTCTAGGAGGAGTTCGTTAAAGTACAACCCCTGAAAATGGCAAAAACAGCACCAATTTTGCAGGGAAAATTCAAAATAACCGACTTCCTGTTGGGATCCGGATTTCGTACCAAGAGACTTTTTTGTAGGTATTGGAGTGTTACATGTGTGTACCAATTTTTGTACATGTACGTGAAACATAGCTCGAGGCGCACTCCGTTTAAAGTGTATACGCACTCCGTTGAAAGTGTATAGGTGGCGCTATCGAGCCATTTTGCCACACTCTATGGAATATTGGCCTTCAGATCTGTTTAGGCCAGGACCCTTATCACACATGTGAAGTTTGGGCAAGAACGGACATTTTATGCCTGAGTTATAACATCTTTTATTCCCATGGCGAGACATTGAACTTCGTCACGGCGCCATGGACACGCCTTTTAACAAAAATTCAAGATCTTCACAACTAAACATCACACAGGTCTTTAGATTAGACTGACCACAAAAAAGACATTGATGTCATAACATTTCTAGGAGTAGTTTGTCGCAGTGTAAAATATTTAACTTCCTGTTGCCAATAGGTGGCGCTATGACTATAACTGAATATTGGCATGTAGATCTGTTCAGGTCAAGAGTCTTATCCAACATTTGAAGTTTGGGGCAGATTGGACATTGTATGTCTGAGTTACAGCAACTTCCTTTTTCATGGCGAAACATCGAAATTTGTCAGGCCGCCATGGACCCGCCCTTTAACGAAACCTCAAGTCCTTCGCAATTTATTATTGCAAAGGGCTTTAGATTACACTGACCAAGTTTGGTATTGATCTGAATAAATCTCTAGGAGGAGTTCGTTAAAGTACAACCCCTGAAAATGGCAAAAACAACAGCAATTTTGAAGGGAAAATTCAAAATAACCGACTTCCTGTTGGGATCCGGATTTCGTACCAAGAGACTTTTTTGTAGGTATTGGAGTGTTACATGTGTGTACCAATTTTTGTACATGTACGTGAAACATAGCTCGAGGCGCACTCCGTTGAAAGTGTATAGGTGGCGCTATAGAGCCATTCTGCCACACCCGGTGGAATATTGGCCTGAAGATCTGTTCAGGCCAGGACTCTTATCACACATGTGAAGTTTGGGGAAGATCGGACATCTTATGCCTGAGTTATAACATCTTTTATTCGCATGGTGAGACATCGAACTTCGTCGCGGCGCCATGAACAAGCCTTTTAACGAAAACTCAAGATCTTCACAACTGAACATCGCACAGGCCTTTAGATTAGACTGACCACAAAAAAGACATTGATGTCATAAAATTTCTAGGAGTAGTTCGTCGCAGCGTAAAATATGTCACTTCCTGTTGCCAATAGGTGGCGCTATGACTATAACTGAATATGGGCATGTCAATCTGTTCAGGTTCGGAGTCTCATCAAACATGTGAAGTTTGGGGCAGATTGTTCATTGTATGTGTGAGTTATAGCAACTTCATTTTTCATGGCGAATCATCGAAATTCGCCAGGCCGCCACGGACACGCCCTTCAACGAAAAGTCAGGATCTTCGCAATTTAACATCGCAAAGGCCTTTAGATTAGGCATACCAAATTTGGTGTTGATTTGAAGAACTCTCTAGGAGGAGTTCGTTAAAATACAACACATGGAAATGACCAAAATTACACAAAATATGCTCATAATATTAAAAATAACCGACTTCCTGTTGGGTTTAGAATTTCGCTCCAAGAGTCTTTTTTGTAGGTATTGGTGTGTTACATATGTGTGCCAATTTTCGTGCATGTACGTGAAACATAGCTGGAAGGCTGTTGATTTTCTTGGTATAGGTGGCGCTGTCGAGCCATTTTGCCACACCCTCTTCTGAATCCTATATCAGACGAAAATTTTCACCAGGTTTGACGAGTGTGCAAAGTTTCATGACTTTTTGAGCATGTTAAAGCCCTCAAAAATGCGATTCATTCGGGAGAAGAAGAAGAAGAAGAAGAAGAAGAAGAAGAAGAATAAATATAGCTGCAAGCAGCGATGTCGGGCTCAAGCCATCAGTGCAACGCCACCCCGGTGGCATCAGGATAACTCTGCCCAGCGGGCATAAGCATTTACAGTAACCCTCTGACAATCAGTTTTAAGGGATGCGGCAGTTAAAGGGTTAATCCGACCAATCTAGACTTTGAAATCACATACACAGAACAATATATATAACTTTAGTAACACTTTATTTTAATATTTATAAAAAATGTATAAGGTGTGCATTGTAGCTGACACCTATATGAACACATTACAATTGCTTTGTGACTGCAAGTCTTTCTTCTCAAATGCTATTGAGCTTCAAATTTGCATTTGAGCCCATGTGAAAAAGTAGCATAATTTACATATGACTTACAGTTTGTTGTAATAAATATCAAACATTCAATTTAATTGTGCATTATAGCTGTCACCTAGATGAACAATTACAGTTGTTTTTATGACTGTAAGTCATACTCTTCAAATGCTACTGACGTTAGAAAAGTGTATAACAATATCACATGTAACTTTAGAGACCGGCCCTAAATTTGAGACTCTAGAAAGTCCAATGTCAAGACAACTTTATGCCTGTTTTATTTTCTTTAGTTTTCTTTTCTCTGTGCCGGATTGCTGATGTCCTATACCCAGGCATAGATGTCCATCCATCAATTACGAACATTCAGCCGCAAACATGAGGTGTGAGCGGTCGCGAGTGTGGATGGGAGAATGGCGCATGTTTTTTTTTTTGTTTGTTTTTTGAGCAACTGGGATGGTGTCCCCTCTGGGAGTTGGTGCCCTACGAAGACTGCATACTATGTTATACTGCATAATGTTAACAAATTAGACATTATTTTACAGTGTTACCAAATCCTTAAATAATGTATTAGTGTTTTGTAATGATTTTAATGACCTATAAGCATTTGTGAAATAGTTTTGCTTGCATTGCAGCTTTATCTGTCAGTTGAAGAGTTTTACTGTTACATCCATGAGATTAATAAATGTCATGTCACGTCACAGGTTGTCATAGGTCAGTATCAAATGAGTTTGAAATTATTTTTTGCAGCACAAATTAGGGTTCTTAGGATGTTTTTAAATCCCTAAAACTGTCAGAAAAGGATAAGGCCTAAGAGATTTCTTAACCTGTAATGTAAGGAAAAAACACCACCATTAGCAACAACAAAAACAATAACAATTTAAAATACAATTTTTTTTTTCCTGATTATTAAAGGGATGATTAGGTCTCTCTCTCTCTCTCTCTCTGCCAGACAGCCCCTCCCTACAGTCCACACACACTGTCACAGTCACCAACCCCCTCACACTCCCCCTCCCTCTCCCCCTCCCTTCCCTCACACAGACAGGGTGGCCAGAGTGAGATCATGTCAGTTGAGAAGTCTGACAGTTTTTTTAATTTTCTTTTATCCATACAGTGTTGTAAAGTCGTGAAACTATGCATATTTCCTCAGAATGATTTGATCTTTGTATAAAAAAATGCTTTGAAGTGTTTGGAAGCTGCAATTTAAACATACAAGACAATTAATGTTTCCCTTTTTACTGTCATTTCAAAAATTCACCACGACAAAACCGTTCAAGCTAACCAAAATTCGTTCGCAATTTAAGTTCCTCAATGGTTTTTCTTCATGTAGACAAAGTTTGGTGTGTATAGTGTACTTCCCCTGTGAGGAGTATGCATTAATTCACAACTGTAAAATCTCAAAAATACACATTCAAATCAAAATAGCCGACTTCCTGTTGATCGTAGCTTATGACTGTGAATTAGAAAGTTGTCCGTCTTGATTAGAACAATTTATGTACCAAGTTTTGTGTCTGTAGCTAAAACTAACCCCCCCACTTTTGACAAAAGGTGGCGCTATAGCGTGCCTCCTTCACGCCCTTTTAAAAGCTTTTGCCATTGTCTAGCTATCAATAATACCGATATGTATTTTGAGTTTCATGTAAGTCTGAGCTTGTTGTCTGCCTCAAACTCACCATAACAGAACATTCAAGTTTGACACGTTGCCATGGCAACGCCATATTAGATATCAATATCCCCACAACAGATTTACATCGGCCGTGTTTTGTCATTATTCTGATGAAGTTTTAAGGAAATCGAGTAAAAATAAGATGATAAATTCAAAACATTTTGAAAATGACTCACTTCCTGCTGCCAGTTGGTGGCGCTATAACGTTGACTCTTAATAGTCACATATATACGATCTGTATCATACAACGAACAAACCAATGAAGTTTGATCAAATTCAGGAAATGTATGTGGACGTTATTAGACATTTCCTGTTTCTCATTTCTCGCCATAATTTCAACGCCTCACCACGGGCAAACCGTTCGAGATATCAAAAATCCCCTCGCAATTTTTCATCCCCAATGTCTTGAGATCATGTTCACCGAGTTTCGTGACGAACGGGTTGAAAACCTCAGAGGAGTATTTCAAATTCCAGAGCATGCTTTTTTTAAACAGCCCTGAATAGCTGACTTCCTGTTGGGCGGAGCCTAAGACATAAAGTGTGAAAGTTGTTCGGCTTAATGAGATCTATAAGTGTACCGAGTTTCATATAAATACATGCAAGTGTGTGTGAGCTATGGTTCAAGATTTCTGACTGTGTTCCAGGGGGCGCTGTAGAGTCCCTGTGCCACGCCCGGGTCCCAGCCTCTGCAGCGTCCTGATGGCCGCAGATTCCAATGTGTGTGCCAATTTTCAAGAGTTTTTGAGCATGTTAAGGCCCCTAAAAACCCCCGGAAGGTTTAATAAAAAATAAAAAAAATAATAATAAGAAGAATAATCCTTAGAAGAACAATAGGGCTCTTCGCCCCTTCGGGCTTGAGCCCTAATAAAAAACAAAGCAGATACAAGAGGGTCCTCGCACCTCGGTGCTCGGGCCCTAATTAAAGCTGCAAGCAGCGATGAACGGGCCCTCGCACCCGGGCTCACGGCCATCGTGTGGCTTTAGTAAAAAGGTGAACGTTGAGAAATATGCATTTAATGTCCTAAATATTAGTGGAATATATCAAAGTATATCCCATATATGTGCCAATCTTACCGTTGCCAGCAGGTGGCGCTATCATTATAATGGAATAATGGCCATCAGATGTGTTCAGGCCAGGAATCTTATCAAACATGTGAAGTTTGGGGAAGATTGAACATTTTATGCTTGAGTTACAACAACTACTCTTGCTGTGGCAAGACATCAAATTTTGTCATGGCGCCATGGAAACGCCCTTTAACAAAAACTCAAGATCTCCAAAAGTTAACATTGCACAGGCCTTTAGATTAGACTGACCACAAAATATATGTTAATCTCAAAAAATTATGGGAGTAGTTTGTCGCAGCGTAAAACATGTCACTTCCTGTTGCCAATAGGTGGCGCTATGACTATAACTGAATGTGGGCATGTAGATCTGTTAAGGGCAGAAGTTTTATCTAACATGTGAAGTTTGGGGCAGATTGGACATTGTATGTCTGAGTTACAGCAACTTCCTTTTTCATGGCGAAACATCGAAATTTGCCAGGCCGCTATGGACACGCCCTTTAACGAAATCTAAAGATCTTCGCAATTTAACATCGCAAAAGGCTTAAGATTACACTGACCAGGTTTGGTGTTGATCTGAATAAATCTCTAGGAGGAGTTCGTTAAAGTACAACCCCTGAAAATGGCAAAAACAATGCCAATTTTGCAGAGAAAATTCTAAATAACTGACTTCCTGTTTGGATTAGGATTTCGTACCAAGAGACTTTTTTGTAGGTATTGCTGTGTTACATGTGTATACCGATTTTTGTACATGTACGTGAAACATAGCTCGAGGCGCACTCTGTTGAATGTGTATAGGTGGCGCTATCGAGCCATTTTGCCACATCTGATGGAATTTTGGCCTTCAGATGTGTTCAGGCCAGGACTCTTATCACACATGTGCAGTTTGGGGAACATCGGACATTTTATGCCTGAGTTATAATATATTTTATTCCTATGGCGAGACATCGAACTTCGTGACGGCGCCATGGACACGCCTTTTAACGAAAACTCAAGATCTTCACAACTTAACATCGCACAGGCCTTTAGATTACACTGACCACAAAAAATACATTGATGTCATAAAATTTCTAGGAGTAGTTCATCGCAGTGTAAAATATCTCACTTCCTGTTGCCAATAGGTGGCGCTATTACTCTAACTGTATATGGGCATGTCAATCTGTTCAGGTCAGGAGTCTCATCAAACATGTGAAGTTTGGGGCAGATTGGTCATTGTATGTCTGAGTTATAGCAACTTCCTGTTTCATGGCGAATCATCGAAATTCGCCAGGCCACCACGGACACGCCCATTAACGAAAACTCAAAAGCTTCGCAATTTAACATCGCAAAGGCCTCAGATTAGGCATACCAAATTTGGTGTTGATCTGAATGAATCTCTAGGAGGAGTTCGTTAAATACAAACGCATGGAAATTGACAAAAATGACACAAAATTTGCTCATAATATTAAGTAATAACTGACTTCCTGTTGGGTTTTCGGGATTTTGCTCCAAGAGACTTTTTTTTGTAAGGTATTGGGAGAGTTACATGTGTGTACCGATTTTCATTACATGTACATTTGAAACGTAGCTCGAGGCGCA